>NC_091432.1:111065241-111100241 GCF_964237555.1 Oryctolagus cuniculus | reverse complement strand
GTTCACTCCTAAATGCCTGCACCAGCCAGAGCCAGGATGTGAGTCTGGGTCTCCCCTATTCAGGTCTGAACTACCAGAGCTGTCAGCTGCTCCCTTGCAGCCCGTACATTTATAGGAAGCTGGAAGCAGGAGGGAACCTGGGACTTGAACCCAGACTTGCTGATGAAGGACGCTGGCATTCCAAGCATCATAGTAACCGCTGTGCCAAATGCTCACCCCTAAAACATTTTTTTTTTTTAATTTGAGAGGTAGAATTACAGAGAGAGGTGTAGACAGGAAGGTTTTCCATCCGCTGGTTCACTCCCCAGATGGCTGCAATATCTGGATTTGGGCCGATCTGAAGCCAAGAGCCAGGAGCTTCTTCCAGGTCTCCCACAACCAGGGCCCAAGCACATGGGAAACCTTCTGCTGTTTTTCCAGGCCATAGCAGAAAGCTGGATTGGAAGAGAAGCAGATGGAAAACAAACCAGTGCCCATATAGGATGCTGGTGCTGCAGGTGGAGACTTAGCCTACTATGCCACAGTGCTGGCCCTGTAAAGCCTGTTTTTAGTATGTTTTTAGCTAACAGTGTACATATAATAAATCTGATAAATCATGGTCATATTGCTCCCTGAGATTCCCCTTCAGCAGAGTTGTGTTATGTTCAAACATACACTATTTATACTGTGAAACATCATTTTCCTAACTTAATAATTAACCCTAACACATTAAAAGAAAACTGGAACTAAGTATTAGTTTGAAAGCTGAACCTAAATTTCAGTCACATTTTCCAGTGAAGTTAATTCTGATCTATGATAGGTTTGTTAGAGGGGGATATAATAAGCAAGCCATTGTGAAATGTTTTCATGATTAGCACATTTTGTGCTGGAAGGAAATAGGTGGGAGTAGTCAGCCAGGAGTTCTGGAAGCCAGCTTCAGCTCTCCCCACAGTGTTCCTTCCTGCAGCAGCTTCTCCCAGGAGGGGAGAGGGATGCCCGGGAGGGCTTTGGTGCACACACCCTGGGGATCCAGGCATGGAGATGTGGTGTCGTCCCAGTCGATGTTCCTGGGAGTCTCAGAAGACATCAGCAGGACTGGTTGCCTCGTCTACAGCTTTGGGAATGGATGGCGAGCTGCGCCTAGCACCTGGGCACCTTCTCACGGCCACCACTCACTGCTTGCATCTGCCGTGGAGGAAGACTTCAAAATGATGCCAGCTCAGAGGTGCTTTGTTGGGTGGGCTGGGAGCCTAGTTCCTGCCTCCTTCTTTTTAGACTCTTTTTGAACTAGCAGTATGGAACTTCAGCATCCTTTGAGAAAAACAAAAACGCAATTTATGAATCATAATCTATCCAGGACAAAATGTGAAAGTTCATTTTTACTGTCATACCCCAAACACCTGTCATTCTCAGAGGTGTCCCCAGTCTGTAGTTTGGAGTCTGTCCCCTCCAGCCTTTCCCTCTTCCTAAGTGGCTCTAAGAAGGCTGGACAGACAGCATTGCCCTTGAGAATGATTTATTAACTTCAGCAAGTAGCTGACTTTTAAGCATTTCATCACTTAAGACTGACAACTGGGGCCATTGTTGTGGGGTAGTAGGCTAAGCCTCTGCCTGTGGTGCCGTTATCCTATATAGGCACCAGTTTGAGTCCTGGCTGCTCTACCTCTGATCCAGTTCCTTGCTGATGGCCTGGGAAAACAACATAGGATGGCCCAAGTGCTTGGGCCCCTGCACCCATGTGGGAGACTCAGAAGAAGCTCCCAGATCCTGGCTTTGGATTGACCCAGCTCCAGATGTTGCATCCATTTGGAGAGTGAACCACGGATGGAAGACCCTTCTCAGTCTGTAACTCTGCCTCTCAAATAGATAAATAATTTTTTTAAAAAAGAAAACTAAGCACTAATAATTCCTGATATAATAGAGCACTTTACAGGTTTTTTGAGGATTTATGTATTTATTTGAAAGGCCAGAGTTACAGAGAGAGGGAGAGACATCTTCCCTCTGCTGGTTCACTCCCCAGATGGCTACAGCACTCCAGGACCAGAACAGGCTGAAGCCACAAGGCTGGAACTCTGTCCGCGTTTCCTTCATGGGTGGCAGGGGCCCATGTACTTGAACCAGCCTCTGCTGCTTCCCAGGCACATTAGCAGGGAGCTGGATTGGAAGCGCTCATGGGATGCAGGCATTGCAGGCAGAGGATTAACCTGCTGTGCCGCAGCACCAGCCCAAAGCAGTTTACAATTTCACATCTGCTGATACATCAGAAATCTCAAAATAATGTGTTTTATGAGAATGCAGCTGAGCTTCACAGAACTTAAGTAACCTTTCCAAGTCACCTAGCTCATACCTTTCCTTTTTCATGTGAGACTTGACTGTGTCGAGTGATTTCTTACATACTCATGCTTCTTGGACTTTAATGTGAATTCAGATCACCTGGGGATCTATTGACATGGAGATTCTAGGTCTGGGGTGGGGCCTGAGAATCTGCATTCCTGACCAGCTCCTAGGACTGGTCCAGGGACTGCGCTTGATACAGAAAGGCTCTGTACCATGTACCACAGTGGCTCTTATTTTAGACAAATAAATCAGCTTGACAGATCATTTTTCCTTAGGGATGGTGGTCGGAGATCTTATTTATGTTAAGATTTCAATTATTATGTTCTTAAATCATGAAAATAATACATACCTAAAATATATGTTTTAAAGCAGAAGTAGAATTTTCAAACAAAAATAGTTTGGTAATTTTTCTGCTTAAAGCTTTGCCACATTATAGAGATTTTCCATGTTAATACTATATATTTGTATAGGTCCCCCTTAAAATATTAAAAGTTAACTGTATAGAATTTTATGATAGGGACACACACATATATATTTATTTAATAAGTTCATAGTGATACTATCTAGGTTACTTATAAAAATTGAAGTTCGTTTTTTTGAAAGACAAAGCAACAGAGAAAGAGAGTGTGTGTGTGTTTGTGTGTGTGTGTGAGAGAGAGAGAGCGAGAGAGAGGAATCTTTCATCTGCTGGCTCACTTCCCAAATGCCTACAACAGTCAGGGCTGGGCATGGCTGAAGCCAGGAACTAGGAACTCTTGGGTTTTCCATGTGGGTGACAGGGACCCAAGTACTTGCTCGTAGGATGAGCATTAGTAGGAAGCTGGATAGGAAAGTGGAGGCAGGGCTTGAACTCAAGCACCCTGTTTTGAGATGTAGCCATCCCACCGGCAGCTTAATCTGCACCACAATGCCCACCATCCCTGTTTCTGAATTTTAATATTAGATGTGATGGTACAGGGGCCGGCACTGTGGTGTAGAGGGTAAAGCTGCTGCCCGCAGTGTTGGCATCCATATGGGTGCTGGTTCGAGTCCCGGCTGCTCCTCTTCCAATCCAGCTCTCTGCTATGGCCTAGGAAAGTAGTAGAAGATGGCCCGAGTCCTTGGGCCCCTGCACCCACAGGGGAGACCGGGAAGAAGCTCCTGGTTCCTGGCTTCGGACCGGCGCAGCTCAGGCCATTGTGGCCAACTGGGGAGTGAACCAGTGGATGGAAGACTTCTCTCCCTTTGCCTCTCCTTCTCTCTCTGTGTAACTCTTTCAAATAAATAAATAAATCTTAAAAAAAAAAGGAAGTGATGGTACAGTACTACTGGTCAGACCATTTGCAAATATTTCTTTAGGATAAACTCCTAGAAATGAAATTGCTGGGTATAGGAATCATACATCTGGGACTAGTGCTGTGGCGTTGTAGGTTAAGCCTCCGCTTGCACAGCCAGCATCCCAAATGGGGGCTGGCTGGAGACTTGGCCGCTGCACTCCCTGCTGATGGCCTGGGAAGGCAGTGGAGGATGGCCCAAGTGCTTGTGCTCCTGTACGCATGTGGGAGACCCAGAAAAAGCTCCTGGCTCCTGGCTTCAGATTGGCCCAGCCCTGGCCGTAGCAGCCATTTGAGGAGTGAAACAGTGGATGGAAGACCTTTCTCTGGCTCTCTATTTCTTATTTATTTTATTCATTTTTAAATTTATTTGACAGGTAGAGTTATAGACAGAGGGAGAGAGAGAGAGAGAGAAAGGTCTTCCTTCCATTGGTTTACTCCCCAAATGGCTGCCACGGCCAGCGCTGGGCCAATCCAAAGCCAGGAGCCAGGTGCTTCCCTGGTCTCCCATGTGGGTGCAGGAGTCCAAGCACTTGGGCCATCCTCCACCGACCTCCCAGGCCACAGCAGAGAGCTGGACTGAAAGAGGAGCAACCGGGACTAGAACCCGGCGCCCATACGGGATGCCGGCCCCTCAGGTGGAGGATTAACCAAGTGAGCCACAGCGCCGACCCATCTGGCTCTCTTTCTCTGGCTTTCTGTAACTCTGCCTCTCAAATAAATAAATCTTTTATTTTATTTTATTTTTTTTGACAGGCAGAGAGGACAGTGAGAGAGAGAGACAGAGAGAAAGGTCTTCCTTTGCTGCTGGTTCACCCTCCAATGGCCGCCGCGGCCGGCATGCTGCGGCTGGTGCGCTGCAGCCGGCGCACTACGCTGATCCGATGGCAGGAGCCAGGTGCTTCTCCTGGTCTCCCATGGGGGCCAGGGCCCAAGGACTTGGGCCATCCTCCACTGCACTCCCTGGCCACAGCAGAGAGCTGGCCTGGAAGAGGGGCAACCGGGACAGAATCCGGCGCCCCGACCGGGACTAGAACCCAGTGTGCCGGCGCCGCAAGGCAGAGGATTAGCCTAGTGAGCCGCGGCACCGGCTTAAATAAATAAATCTTAAAAAAGGAATCATACATCATTTTCCCCCATTTCCTTTTACATGTTTTTTCCCCTTTCCTTTTACAAAGAAAAGAGGTTTATTTAGCTCATAGTTTTGGAGACTGGATCAGGCAGCCTCTCCAGTCCAACCTCTGCCAAGGATCCCATGTTGGATGGCGGTGTGGTGAGAGTGTGATCCCAATGATTTTAAAAATATACATGTACTGCCCCATTGCCCTCCCAAAATCTGCTTTCGCTGACAGTCCTTGTTTAGTTTGATTTAAATGTGGTGACTGATTCTCAGTTATCTTAGGTGAAAATGACATTGGGAACCTTGCCACAGTCATGCCCTATGCTGGGAAGTTGAAGACCCAGTGCTCACACTTGTAGTCTTTGGGAAGCAACTGAAGGTAGCCCGTGGCTGTGGGCATCTTCAGGGGAATATGAAGCAAACTGTGACTTAATACCTGAGGAGACAAGAAAGGGGACTGCGCATGGGAGGAAGGACTGTCAACTAAGCCGGACCTCTGTGATGCAATATGCTAGTCCACGGTTGGCTCTTAATTGGTGTGTGGCATCCAAATATGGTGCTTAGAATCATTTACTCTCTAGCTTATGTGAGTGTTTGGTTTGCTGTTGCACTTATATCTGTGGAAAAAAATTTACTTTTTCCTTAGGGGCTTGTGTTGTGACACAGTGGGTTGAGTTGCCACTTGCAGCATAGGCATCTCATATTGGTTAACTGGGTCAAGTCCCAGCTCCTCACTTCCCTTCCAATCCAGCTTTCTGCTAATGTACCTGGGGGGGCAGCAGAAGATGGCCCAAGTATTTGGGCTCCTGCCACCCATGTGGGAGACCTGGATGACGCTCCTGGCTCCTGGCTTTGGCCTGGCCCATGCCTGGCTTTTCTAGCCATTTGGGGAATAACCAGCAGATGGAAGATATCTTGCTCTCTGCCTTTACCTCTCTCTCTGTTGCTCTTTCAAGTAAACTAATCTTTTTTTAAAAATAGAGTCCATGTATAAAAATGGTTAAGCTGTCAGAACATGTCAGTTATTTAACTTCACACACTGTATTGAATGTATGGATTTTTCCTTCACCTGACGCAGTAAGATGAAAGTAATAAGATTAGTGTGAATTGTTGAGTGGCATTTTTTTTTTAAGATTTATTTATTTGAGAGGTAGAGTTACAGAGAAGGAGAGACAGAAAGGTCTTCTGTCCACTGGTTCACTCCCCAAATGGCCTCAACAGCTGGAGGTGGGCTGATCCAAAGCCAGGAGCCAGGAGCTTCTGGATCTCCCATGGGGGTGCAGGGACCCAAGTACTTGGGGGCCATCTTCTGCTCTCCAGGCTGTTAGCAGAGAGCTGGATTGGGAGAGGAGCAGCTGGGACTTGAACTGATGCCCATATGGGATGCTGGCACCGTAGGCAGAAGCTTAGCCTACTATGCCACAGCGCCGGTCTCTGACTTTCTGTGCCACAGCACTGGCTCCTGCCTTTTTTTTTTTTTTTTTAAGATCTCTTTATTTATTTGAAAGTAAGAGTTACAGAGAGAGAGATACTGAGAGAGAGAGAGAGAGAGAGAGATCTATCTTCTATCTGCTAGGTCACTCCCCAGGTGGCCGTAACAGTCAGGGCTGGGCCAGGCCAAAGCCAGGAGCCAAGAGCTGCATCTGGGTCTCCGATGTGGGTACAGGAGCCCACACTTTTGAACCTTCGTTTGCTGCTTTCCCAGGCCATTAGCAGGGAAAGCTGGATTGGAAATGGAGCAGCCAGGACATGAACTAGCACCCATATGGGCTCCTGGTGTCACAAGGTACAGAGGTTAACCCACTATGCTGGCCTCACATGATGTTTTAATAAGTGTTGATGGTATTTGAGAAATGTTATGGGGTAATTAGAATTCAGAAGCCTATACAGAATTTTGGTAATAATGGAGAATAATAATTAGAAGCAAATGACTTTTTTCTTGGGGCCATTATCAGGCAATGATACATTTCTTTAAAAAAGTACAGGTTTCTGACTTGTTTTTGTAAAAGTTATGAGCTCTTGTCAGACCTCTTGAAGTTCCTGAGATGACAGAGTTTGTGAATTCAGAAGCCTTCGAAGACTTTAGAAATAGCTTGGTCTCTTTCATTTACGGGCAGAAATGAGACTCAGAGAGGTGGGTAAGTCGCCCGAGGTTGCCTGGGTGGTTGATGTCAGTCACCAGGCTGACCTGCTCTGGGGTCTTTTCAGTGGGTCACCTGTTTTCTCAAACACTGTTGATTCTTTTAAACTGTAATAAAATTTTACATGTTTTATGTACGTATTGAATACTTGTTTTTGTAGCACAGAACTTACTCATTTTTAAATTTAGAAATGAAAAATGCTTTTGAGGCTAAGTTAGGGGTCTAAGATAAAAATACCTAGGCATTCATAGTCATGCATACAGTTTTCTGCAGAATTAGAGTTGTAAATTACATGGTGTCAGTAAAGATTCTGTATTCGGAACAGGACTGGCTTATCTGTAACTTTCCAATTTAAAAAAAATTAGGCAGTTTTTAAGTGTAGAGTTACTTCTCTTCTTGGGAATCATAACGCTTTCCAGATTTTTTTCTGTTGATCATTGAACCTTGGCAGAAGCCAGGGGAGGAGTTGGGCCAGTGAGAAAGCTATGAATGGAGTGTGTGGCGGCTGTGCAAGGATTCTGTTGGTTTCCAGAGCTAAGCATGTTTCTTTTTGACATTGTTCTGAGTGCTGCTGTGAATGTACAGGCGGAAATAAACAAAAGGCAGCCATTTTTGCTCTGCAAGACTTGGAAAGCCGAGTAAAGTTGGCCAAATGGAGGACAGCGAATCGGGACAATGCTTTATCATTCAGAAGTGCACATTTGTGCTCTGGAGGCTAACTGTGACTGCCAGTTGAAAATTCACTAAGTCAGAAAGGCAGGTTGTTTTGGCTTTTGATGTTAACTATTGACTTGAATTATTCACACAGAGCCTTTTGGGAACTTTGTTTAGAGGTTATAAATATTTAGGCACTTTCCTTTCCTTCTGAAGGACATTAATATCAGAAGAGCAGGCTTACGTCTTTGTTTTCTCTGTGGCCTGTGTCAGTGTTCCGTAGTTAGAGATGCAGCGCTGTGAGTGCAGGGCTGGCTTCTCTGGCTCTCTGATGATCCATCTCTAAAAGATCTCGAGAAAAGCAGACGGTTCATCTACAAGTGCTCTTCACAAGGTCACCTTCCAAGGAAGGAAAATGAATAACACTTGTGGAAGGCACATGACACTGGTTCCAAAATGCAAATTTAGTCAAGTGTTTTGTGGTATGTTATGAGGGTTGATTTTTTTTTTCCAGCCCATTGTCATGAGTAACACTTAGTGATTACATACTATAGGTTGTGCATGTAGGTAAGGTCAAAGCAGTTCTAGATTAGTTTTGTAGTTGTTGAAGGGAACTATACCTTTTCCCCAGAGGTGGTGGGCAGATAGTGCTGTTTACCTCAACTCTGTGGTGTTAATACATTTAGCTTTAAGTCAGGGGTATATATGTTGTGTGTAGCCGTTCATTTAAGGGTAAATGTTTTTACAGGGAGTTGTCTTGGGTTTGGGCCTTTGGAGGGGTAGATGAGATACTGAAGCTTTGGCCCTTTGTTGCTCACCTAGTCAGTACCTGTGTTACTGTTGCTGCCTGTTCTCCATTCCTTGGTTACTGGACACGGTGCAGGGCTGGGAAGGTGGCTGGGGCGTGGCCAGGATGGTAGGGATAATGTTATCAGCTCCTAGGAGTCATCAGAGGGTGATGGAGGTCTACATTCTGTCTTCAGAAGATAACTCCTGCCCGCCCTGCAGATAAGCCTGGTCACTACGGAAATGGAGGCTGAGCTAACATTTGTTGGGTGCCTGCTGATTTGGAAACTGTGCAGGCCTTTCAGAAACATTTTACTATGAGGTAGATATTATCTATGCTTTTACAGATAAAAGAACTGAGGCTAAGAGGTTAAAAAATTTACTCTAGTCAGTGACTGAAGTCAGACATTTGGATAGGGCTGATGTAATTTTGTCAAAATGTTAAAAGATTACTTCCTTTTTTGAATTTTTAACTTTAATTGAAAACTTAAAAACCTATGATAAGATGATATGGTAAGAATGTCTCCTTGGTGACTGCCCGCCTGTTCCACACATCTTGGTCGTTCCCTCTCCCTTGCTCACTGCACTTCAGTCTTACTGGCCTTCCTGTTCCCCAGACAGATCCAAACCTGTTCCCATGCACTGTCGGAGCGGAGGTTTCCTCTGTCTGTACAGCTGTCTCTTTCCTGTAATTTCAGCTCTCAGCCTAAATATTACCTACAGGAAGCTTTCCCTATCTACTATTTTATTTTTTTGTTTGAGACAGACACAGAGCTCTCATCTGCTGGCTCACTCTCCACCAAATGTTCTCCGTGGTCAGGGCTGGGCTGGGGTTGGAACCAGGGATTCAGTTCAGGTCTCCCATGTGGGTGGCAGGTACCCAACTACATCAGCACCTGTTGCCTCCCTAGGTCATGTTAGCAGGAAGCTGGAATAGGGAACAAAGCTGGGATTTGAACCTGGGGATATAAGGGATTTTGGGTGTCCCAAGTGGCATTCCAGCCACTACACCAAATTCCCAATCTAATTTTCTTTTTTTCCTGTACCCTACCCAAGTATACCACTACCATTTTTGGGAAATACCATTCCTTTGTCATAAGACAAGGATCTGTATACACACACACACGCACACACACACATAAATACACACACATCTATTTCTGGACTTAATAGTTTCTCTTTTCCAGCCACAGACAAATCTATGTAAATAGAAATCACAAGCAAGATATTAGAGTAAAATTTATTGGTCATTATAGCAAATATAAAATGGACTAAACTCACCAGTTAGAAAACAAAGATTGTTTTTTTTTTTATTTAAAGATTTTATTTGTGTATTTGAGTGGTAGAGTTACAGACAGTGAGAGGAAGAGACAGAGAGAAAGGTCATCCATCCGCTGGTTTACTCCCCAAATGGCCACCACAGCCGGAGCTGTGCCCATCAGAAGCCGGGAGCCAGGAGCTTCTTCCGGGTCTCCCACATGGGTGCAGGGGCCCAAATATTTGGGCCATCTTCTGCTGCCTTCCACAGCCATAGCAGAGAGCTGGATCAGAAGAGGAGCAGCCGGGACAAAACCGGTGCCCATATGGTATACCAGTGCCTCAGGCGGAGGATTAATGTACTGTGCCACAGAGCCAGACTGTTTATTGGTTTTTATTTTTTTTAAGATTTATTTTTATTTATTTGAAAGTCAGAGTTACACAGAAGGAGAGGCATAAAGAGAGAGAGAGAGAGAGAGGTCTTACATCTGCTGGTTCACTCCCCAAGTGACCACAATGGCTGGAGCTGTACTGATCTGAAGCCAGGAGCCAGGAGCTTCTTCTAGGTCTCCCATGTGGGTGCAGGGGGCCAAGGACTTGGGCAATCTTTCGCTGTTGTCCCAGGCCATAGCAGAGAGCTGGACTGGAAGTGGAGCAGCCAGGTCTCGAATCAGTGCCCATATGGGATGCTGGCAATGCAGGCAATGGCTTTACCTGCTACGCCACAGCCCTGGCCCCCTTTATTGGGTTTTTAAGACCTAGCTTTGTGTTGTTTAAAAGAGACCTGCTTCAAACATAAGAACTCAGAAAACTTAAAAGTAAAAGATGGAAAATTCAGAGTCCCGCATTTCTGTGGGATTCAGTGGGGGTCTCAGCTTAACACCATGCTTTGCTGCTGGGTCCAGGGCCTCCCTGCCCCTGTCGCATAGTGGTTGTTTGAGCTCAAGCCCCTAGATTGCAGAGACTTATCTCCTAGGACGACTATGTCCTTTATTTCTGCTCCCGGGAATTTTCTTTATTATGGAGTCAGCCCTGTATTTTTTTTTTTTTTTTTGACAGGCAGAGTGGACAGTGAGAGAGAGAGACAGAGAGAAAGGTCTTCCTTTGCTGTTGGTTCACCCTCCAATGGCCGCCATGGCCGGCGCACTGCGGCCGGCGCACCGCGCTGATCCGATGGCAGGAGCCAGGAGCCAGGAGCCAGGTGCTTTTCCTGGTCTCCCATGGGGTGCAGGGCCCAAGCACCTGGGCCATCCTCCACTGTACTCCCTGGCCACAGCAGAGAGCTGGCCTGGAAGAGGGGCAACCGGGACAGAATCTGGCGCCCCGACCGGGACTAGAACCCGGTGTGCCGGCGCCGCTAGGCGGAGGATTAGCCTAGTGAGCCGCGGCGCCGGCCTGTATTTTGTTTTTAAAGGTTTATCTTATTTTAAAAGTAGAGTGACGAGAGAGAGAGGTAGGTAGGTATCTTTCACCCACTGGTTCATTTCCCAGATGGCTGCAACAGCCAGGAGCCAGGAGCTTCTTCCGTTCTCCCATTGTAGGTGGCAAGGTCCCAACTACTTGGGCCATCTTTCGCTCCTCCCTTCCCCTCCCCTCCCTTCCTTCTCCTCTCCTTCTTCTTCTTCCTCTTCTTCTTCTTCTTTTTTTTTTTTTTAGAAAGCTTTTATTTAATAAATACAAATTTTATAGGTACAGTTTTAGGAATATAGCGGTTCTTACCCCTATTCCCACCCTCCCAACCCCACTCTCATCCCACCTTCTACTTCCTTTCCCATCCCAGTCTTCATTAAGATTCATTTTTAATTATCTTTATGTACAGAAGACCTACTCTGTATTTCTACAGTTTGTACCCACACATAGAAAGTATAAAGTACTGTTTGAAGACTAGTTTTACCATTAATTCGCATAGTACAACACATTTTACAGTTAATTATCATAGTACAACTCATTGAGGACAGAGATCCTACATGGGGAGCAGGTGCAGTGACTCCTGTTGGTGGTTTAACAATTGACACCCTTATTTATGACGTCAGCGATCACCCGAGGCTCTTGTCATGAGCTGCCAAGACTATGGAAGCCTCTTGAGTCCACAAACTCTTTCAGTATTTAGACAGGGCCATATGCAAAGTGAAAGTTCTCTCCTCCCTTCAGAGAAAGGTACCTCCTTCTTTGATAGCCTCTTCTTTCCACTGGGATCTCACTCACAGAGATCTTTCAGGTAGGCTATTTTTTGCCACAGTGTCTTGGCTTTCCATGCCTGAAATACTTTTTTGGGCTTTTCTTTCGCTACTTTTCCAGGTGCATTAGCAGGGAGCTGAATTACAAGTGGAGCAGGCAGAACGCAAACTCGTAGCCGTATGGGATGCCGGCTTTGCAGGCGGCAGCTTCATCTATTAGGCCAACAACGCCGGCTCTGAGCCATGTATTTAAAAGTAATTAGCAGGGCAGGCATTTGGTGCAGTGTTTAACCACATTGCACATCGGAGTGCCTGGGTTTGCGTCCTGGCTCTGTGCCCCAGTTTCCTGCTATTGTACACCTTGGCAACCAGCAGGGGATGGCTCAATTACTTTGATTCCCACCACTCACAGGGAAGACGTGGATTGAGTTCCTAGCTCCTGGCTTTGGCCTAGCCCAGCCCTGTTGTGGGCATTTAGGGAGATGGAAGATCTCTATCTCCCTGCCTTTCTAATAAGATTTAAAAAAAAAAAAAAAAACAAGTGACTTGTTTTATTTCAGCTAGCATTTTTTAGGCATTTAAGTGGTTGCTTTCCCTGTAGTTGTTTAATGTGTTTTGTGTTGTCTACACTGTTTTTCTCTTACAGGATTTTAAGAATCACTTCTTCTAAGGGGACCACTGAAAATGTATGGTGATTGCCTCTGGGCAGTGGGGTTATGGATCATTCTTATATCTTCATGCATTTTTCATGTTTTTGCCAAGGAGCACATATTTCTTAACTTTTAAAAAGGGAAATTGTTCTTCAGGTCCTCCAAGTAATAGCCCATCTTTTCCATTTGTTGCAGGTGGTGCGGTTGTGTCAGAACCCAAAGCTGGCGCTAAAGAACAGCCCACCCTATATCTTAGACCTGCTGCCAGACACCTACCAGCATCTCCGGACTGTCTTGTCAAGATATGAGGGGAAGATGGAGACACTTGGAGAAAATGAGTATTTTAGGGTATTCATGGAAAATTTGATGAAGAAAACTAAGCAGACCATAAGCCTCTTCAAGGAGGGGAAGGAAAGAATGTATGAGGAGAATTCTCAACCTAGGTAATGGAGAAATCCTACACAAATATTAATACAGGTCTGTGACTGCCTGAATGGGTAACACAAAGAAGTAGTTGATTTTAATTTTGCGTTAACAGGAATGGAAAGTTGATGTTTGAATTGAAGGTGTGTTTTGTATGACGGTTGCTGTGGAGGAATTCGGACCATCCTATGGTAGATTTGTTCACCTCTAAAATATCAGTGAATGACAGCCATGAAGACAGGTTGGAGGCAGTGGGTCGTTTGGAGATCCTCAGGATCGTGAAAGTTTGTGGGGAGGTGAGCATATGGAAGAAGGTTGGGGGGAAGTAGTGAGAGGTCCGCTCTTGCCAGAAGTTGTAGCATGTTAGGTAAATTTAAGTATGAGGTAATGGGAGGAATAAGCCAGTGGTTTAGATAACTTTTTTTTAAAGAAATAAATTGTTTTGTTTATAGGTAAAATTGAAATAAAATATCTTGTTTATAGGTAAAAGTAGCTTTTTACATAGACTAAGTAGAGGCAGAGGAGTTTGTTCAGTGCATATTTGAGGGACCACTATGTATTCTGTTGTACTGATTAGATACTAAAAATGACAGTCACTACTGCTGGATGATGAGGTGACCTCAGTTCTTGTCTCACACTGAATCAAGGACAGGGACAGTGAGCAAAGTGAGATTTATTGAAAGTGAGAAATCTGCTGCAGCCATCAGGAGGAGGACTCCAAGGAAGGAGTTGCCAAGGAAGCTGGCAAGTTCTGGCTCTTTTATACACAAAGTGGCTCTCTCTGATTGGTCCCTTTCTGAGAAGTGAGTGCAGATTTAACAAATTAGGAGAGGAACAGAATACCAACCAATCAGGAGGCAGGGACAAGACCCAATCAGGAGCTGAAAATGTTTGCCAATGAGGCATGCTATCTAAACCAATTGGAGCTGAAACTGTATGCTAATGGGGCATGCTGCATGAACGAATCTGGACTGAAAATGTATGCTAATGAGGCATGCTGTGCAGACCAGTCAGGGAACTGATATTGGAGTAGCCTGTTTTGCACAGGAGAGTGCAGAGTGCTCAGTCAGATCTGCTCAGCAGACTCAACAACATCTGAAGTTTCATTGTGTAAGTTGTCATCCCTGTAATCCCCTTTCCGCTCTCTCATCTCCTGGCTCTCCCTCAGGGCTCCTGAAGAGTTCCATCATGTATTTTTTCTTGTATGTCTGTCTTTCCTTTCCTAGCACCCTTGGAATCCCTATCACTATTACATGTTTTTAGCTTAGTTGTAAGTCACAGGGAGAGAAATAAGAAGTTTAACTGTGTGGATATACTTGGGTTTGTTTTTGTCCAGTTGGAAATAAATATTAACTCATTTAGAACAAGAAATAAAACAAATTCTGTTAGAGGTTGTTTAGTGATTAAATTGGTTTTGAGGCGTGACTTTGAGGGGAAGTGATTTCTGAAGTGATCAGGTTCCTGTATGTATAGGACTCTTGGAGTAACCTAAGTGGTGTCCGTGTAGTCCACTCCTCCTTTGGCTTTATTGACTTAAATTCTGGCAACCCTAGTTTCGCACTTAAAATTTACCCATGCCATCATTTGTATTATCTTCACTGCAACACATTGGTCAGTTTTAGTCCAGAATATGTCTTAAAAAGATTTGTAGTGATTAAATTCAAACTGCAGAAACTTTTGTAACTTCTGATGTCTAAGAAAATGAACTTCATCCCTTTCAAATATTAAACTCAGGCCGGCATTGTGGCATAGTGTGTAAAGCCACCACCTGCGATGCCAGCATCCCATATGGGTGCTGGTTAGAGTCCTGGCAGCTTCACTTCCAATCTGGCTCTTTACTGGTGGCCTGGGAAGGCAGTGGAGGATGGCCAATGTGTTTGGGCCCCTGCAATGACATGGGAGACCTGGAAGAAGCTCCTGGCTCCTGGCTTCGGATTGGCTCAGCTTTAGCCTTTGCAGCCATTTGGCAAGTGAACCAGCAGATGGAAGACCTCTCACTCTCTCCCTCTCTTTCTGTAACCCTACCTTTCAAATAAATAAAATAAATTTTTTTAAATGAAACCTCATGGCTTTTGTTAAAATAAAACCTTGTGGGACAGGTGTGTGGTAAAGTGGTTGAGTTGTTAATTGGGGGTATCTGCATCTCGTTTTGGATTGCTTGGTTCGAGTCCGAGCTACTCTACTTCCAATCCAGCTTTCTGCTAATGCATACCCAGGGAGGCAGCAAATGATGCCTTGAGTCCTTGGGACCCTGCCATCCATGTAGGAGACCCAGATTGAATTCCAGCTTCGGGCTTCAGCCTGGCCATCCCTGGCACTGTGCGCACTTAGGATGTGAACTAGCAGATGGAAGGTCTCTGTGTGTGTCTTTACCTTTCAAATAAAATGAAATTAAATAAATAATTATAAAATAAATAAGTAAATAATTTTTAAAAACCTCTTGACTGTATAGACCTTTTAGCTAACTAGTCATTTTTGTATTGCTGAGTTTTAAAAAAAATCTTAATTCATTGATTACAAAAACTATTTATTTATTTACTTTAAAGATCCCTTTTACTGGGGATCCTTTCCATCCCAGACCTCAGCCCCTGTGGTTAGGTGGAAGGACCCCCTGACAGGAGAATGGAAGGGATGACCATACCCTCTGCTAACCAAGGGCCGAGGATACGCTTGTGTCTTTCCAGAGAATGCAGGACAGCCCATTTGTGTACCAGCTAGAAACATCAAGCCTGCAACTGACAGCCAACCAGAACCAGCTGAGCAAGACTGAGAGTCCGCCTTGTTAGCGGATGCGCCTGCCCTATCATCCTACCCTGAGAAACTGACCATAGCCACATCCGCTACTGCTTTATACCCCACTAGCTCTGATCAGCCACTCAAATGGCCCACAGCCTGTGTGCGGTCACTGCATTCCTGATAACCATTGTTCCTCATTCCTACCCCCATCTGAGCAAGCACTCCTGTGGTCTCCTGTTTTGAGCGCTGGTTAGTCAATGACAGGTAAGAGCCCCTGGGGGACAACCTAAGACAGGCACAGCCGCATACAGAGACCACATGGAAACAGGGTCAACAATGGTATGGCCAAGAATCATGCCTCCTGTTGTTCAAAAATAAACGAAAAGAGGGAAATGTGGAATGAGAAGGCCATGCCAGGATGGCCGCTGGCAAGCGAGTGTCAGTTACTCAGGAATGGCTTCAAAACCCACCTGGTAACGGAGCCTGCCTGGCAACAGGCTGTGATTGGTTAGGGCATAAACCACCTCTTGACCAGATTGGCTGCCTTGGCTATTTAAGCTGCTGTATCAACTGAAATAAACAAGTCTGTGGGCTGATTGCCTCTGGCCTGCTTTCACCCGACTCCTGGGGTCTGTGTGGTGACTCCGCGCCTCTTGCCCCCACCACACTTCTCCTCTCAGAACAAATCCACAGCAACACATTTTATCTCTTTCAAAGGCAGAGTTACAGAAAGAGAGAGGGAGATATAGAGAAAGAGGTCTTTCATCTGCTGGTTCACTCCCCAAATGGTCACAATGGTGGGGGCGGGGTCAGGCCAAAGCCAGGAGCCAGGAGCTCCTTCCAGCTCTCCCTTGTGGGTGTAGGAACCCAAACACCTGGACCACCCTCCACTGCCTTCCCAGGCACATTAGCCTGGAAGTGGTACAGTCAGGACTAGAACTGGCACCCATATGAGATAAATGCTGGCCCTAATTACCAAAAATTAAAAAAAATTATTTCCCATCTGCTATGGATTGGGTACTGTGTAATTTTAGGACATGGAAAAAGGGAGTTCAGCATTCAGATGGGGTGGGTAAGATAGCAGGTACCTTAATAGAGGTGTGTGCGACGTGCTGTGAGAACACGCACAGTGTCAGAGACTGACAGGAAGTGTTATTATAGGAACCGTGTTGGAAAGGAGAGGTAGGAATTTTCTGAGAAGTCAGAGGAGGCCTTTAATGCAACAGCCTGAAAATGTCAGCTCTGTGTCTTAGGACCAGGAGAAGTTTGGTTTGGCGTCGACCTGCAGGAGGTAGATAAGCTGGAAATACAGGTTGGAGTCAGATTATAAATGGCTGCTCTTTGACCTCTACACTTTCTCCTATAGATGAGAACAGAGAACAGGTTCTTTAGGAACATTTTTTTTTTTTTTAAGATTTATATATTTTAAAGGCAGAGTAATAGAGAAAGATCTTCCATTCACAATGGCCGGGACTGAATTAGGCTAAAGCCAAGAACCTGAACTCCATCCGGGTCTCCCACATAGGTGGCAGGGGCCCAAGTACTTGGGCAATTTTCCACTGCTTTCCCAGGTGTATTAGCAGGAAGCTGTATTGAAAAAGGAGCAGTTAGGACTCAAACCAGTGCGCATATGGGATGCCAGCATCTCATGCAGCAGCTTAACCTGCTGTGCCACAGCACTGGCTGAAAAGTATTTTTATACTGAAATAAAAAACTGTATCTTTTCTTGTCCTCTGAGATCATGCTAAAAATTGTTAATTAAAATTAAAAAAAATTTTTTTTTTTTGTGGACTGGTAGTTCATCACAGAGAGACAATATAGTGTATTGGTTAAACATAGGTTCTAAATCAACTGCCAAGTTTGAACAATTTTTAAAAATTAATTCATTACTTTATTAGGAAGAGGGTTGCCATCTACTGGTTCATTCCCCAGAAGGCTGGGGCTGGACCACAGCTGAAGCCAGGACACGAGAACTCTGTCAGGACTCCCATCTGGGTGGCAGGAACCCAACTGCTAGAGTCACCACTGCTGCCTCCCAGGGTCTGCATTAGAAGGAAGCCGAGGGGCTGGCGCTGTGGCCTAGCTGGTAAAGCCACCACCTGCAGTGCCGTCATCCCATGTGGGCACTGTTCAAGTCCCGGCTGGTCCGGTTCCATTCACCTCTCTTCTGTGGCCTGCGAAAGCAGTGGAAAATGGCCCAAGTGCTTGGGTCCCTGCACCCATATGGGAGACTTGGAAGAAGCTCCAGGTTCCTGACTTTGGATCTGCCCAGCTCTGGCCGCTGCGGCCATTTGGGGAGTGAACCAATGGATGGAAGACCTATCTCTTTTCTCTTTTTCTCTTTCTCTGCCTCTCTGTAACTCTTTGAAATAAATAAATACTTTTCCTTTTTTTAAAAAAAGAAAGGAAGCTGCAATGGGGAGCTACAGCCAAGAATCAAACATGGTGGTTTAGTGTGGGAGGTGGGCAATCCTCACTGTGAGGCCAAACACCTACCCCCAAGTTTGAATGTTAATTTCACCACTGAAATAATACTAGTAGTTTCATTTTAAGATTGTTAGGAGGGTTTGTTTTTTTTTTTTTAAATATTTATTTGAGAGGAAATTACAGAGAGAGGAGAGAGAGAGAGAAAGGTCTTCTATCTGTTGGTTCACTCCCCAAATGGCCGCAGTGGGCCAAAGCTGAGCTGATCTGAAGCCAGGAACCAGGAACTTCTTTCGGTTCTCCCATGCAGGTGCAGGAGCCCACGTACTTGGGCCATCTTCTATTGCTTTCCCAGGCTGTAAGTAGAGAGCTGGATCAGAAGAGGAGCAGCCTGGATATGAAGCGGCGCCCATATGGGATGCCGGCACTGCAGGTGAATGCTTAACCTGCTACGCCACAGTGCCAAGCACGGGAGTTTTTAAATGAGTAACTAAATGTTTTGTTTAGGATAGTAATTGGTGCAGAAGGTGATATGTGGATTAGTTCTTGCTGTCTTAATCATTTTTATTACTGTATTGTATGAGGTATATCATTGATACTGTCAGGACTTCACAAGGTATACCCTTATTAAATGTATATTTTTATACATTTGCCTGTATGTTTTTAAAAATTTATTTATTTATTTGAAGGAGTTACACAGAGAGAGGAGAGGCAGAGAGAGAGAGAGAGGTCTTCCATCCACTGGTTCACTCCCCAATTGGCTGCAATGGCCTGAGCTGTGCCAATCTGGAGCCAGGAGCTTCTTCCGGGTCTCCCATGTGGGTGCAGGGGCCCAAGGATTTGGGCCATCTTCTACTGCTTTCTCAGGCCATAGCAGAGAGCTGGATCGGGAGTGGAGCAGCCGGGATTCAAACCGGTGCCCATATGGGATGCCGGCACTGCAGGCGCCAGCTTTACAGTGCTGGGCCCTGCATTTGCCTGTATTAAATGCAAGCATACAGTATATAAAATATTAAGTGTCATGTATTGCTAAATAATAATACAAAATATTATTTAGGTATATAATTTTCCCTTACAAAATTACCATACTATGTTTGCAAGTTCTTTCGTCCCTTTTTTGTTTAAGATTTACTTAGAAAGGCAGAGTGACAGAAAGAGAGGGAGAGAGAGAAAGAGAGGTGTCTTTCATCTGCTGGTTCACTCCCCAAATACCTGCAACAGCTGGAGCTGGACCAGGCTAAAGCCTGGAGCCTGGAACTCCATCAGGTCTCCCCACATGGGTGTTGGGGACCTAAGCGCTTGAGCCATCATTTGCTGCCCTGCTGGGTGTATTAGGAAGCCAACTTTGAAGCAGAGTAGCCTGGATTGGAACCAGCCCTCTGATGTGGGGTGTGGACATTGATTCTTTTTAAACCCCTTTCAGTGTGCCTTTCTGTATCAGTTTTGTTCCCCCTAACATGACATTTTTTGTTAAAGATTTATTTATTTATTTGAAAGGCGGAGTTTTCAGAGGCAGAGAGAGAGAGAGAGAGAGAAAAGTAGGTCTTTCATCTGCTGGTTCACTCCCCAAATGGCCACAATGGCTGAATGGAGCTGGGCTGTGCTGAAGCCAGGAGCCAGGAGCCAGGAGCCAGGAGCTTTGTCCAGGTCTCCCACACTGGTGCAAGGGCCCAAGCACTTGGGCCATCTTCCACTGCCTTCCCAGGCCATAGCAGAGAGCTGGATAAGAAATGGAGCGGCTGGGACTCAAACTGACACCCATATAGGATTCCGGCACTGCAGGAGGTAGTTTTACCTGCTATGCCACAGCATCAGTCTCAACCCTAACATGAGGTTTTTAATCCTCTATGGACTTTGCATTTGTACAACCAGGCCTATATACAGTATATGGAATGAAGAAGAAACAAGATTTCAGGTGAAAATTGGGGTGGTTTTTGTAAGAGAAAATATGTAGGCTTAAATGTATGGTCTTTGTGATCTGTATTTTTGGTTGCTTAGAGACTTTTTCTTCATATTGTTTTTCAAAATTGAGATACAATTGACATATTCTAAATGTACTCTCTTAAAGTATACCCTTGGTAGTGTTTTGGTGTAATGGGTTAAACTGCTGTTTAGGACACCTATGTACCTTATCAGAGCCCAGTTAGAGTCCCAGGTTTCTGATCTGGCTTCCCGCTAATACATCCTGGGGAGGCTGCAGATGGGCCCCTGCCACCCAGGTGGAGACCCAGAAGGAGTTCCTGGCTCCTGGCTTTGGCCTGGCCCAGCCCTAGCTGTTGTGAGCATTTGGGGAGTGAACCAGCAGATGAAAGAACTACCCCACTCTTCCAATGCTGTGTCTTTCAAATAGATGAAAACAATAAATGTTTTAAGAATTCATGAGAAAAAAATAAGGTATGTCCTTGGTTTCTAGTATATTCATAGTCATGCAGCTCACCACTGTGTAATTCTAGAGCATGTTCATCAGCCCCGAAATCAACCCCAGGTCCTTGAGCAGTGTGTCCCCGTGCCCTTGTCTGCCTTCCTCCTGCCCTTGGAAGGCATGGATACCTACTTTTGATTTGCCTTTTATGGATGTTTCATTTGAGTGGAATTGTATACCACGTGACCTTTTGTGTCTGTTTTTTTCTTAGTATGTTTTCTTGGTTCATCCCTGTTAGGGCATGTGTTAGCAACTCCTTTTTTTTTCTTTCTTTCTTTTTTTTTTTGACAGGCAGAGTAGACAGACAGGAAGGTCTTCCTTTTTACAGTTGGTTCACCCTCCAATGGCCGCTGCGGCTGGCGCACTGCGCTGATCCGAAGGCAGGAGCCAGGTGTTTCTCCTGGTCTCCCATGCGGGTGCAGGGCCCAAGCACTTGGGTCATCCTCCACTGCACTCCCTGGCCATAGCAGAGAGCTGGCCTGGAAGAGGGGCAACCGGGACAGAATCTAGTACCCCGACTGGGACTAGAACCTGGTGTGCCGGCGCCGCAGGTGGAGGATTAGCCTAGTGAGCCGCGGCGCCAGCCAGCACCTCATTCCTTTTTATACCTAAATGGTATTTCCAACATATGGGTTTATCACACTTTGTTTATGGAATTTGGACTTTTTGCTTACATTTGTGTCCAACTTTCTGTGTAGCTGTGTGTTTTTACTTCTCTTGGGTGTATATCCCTAGGAGCGGAATTGCTACGTCAGGGTAGTTCTGCTTTGATGTTTTAAGGAGTTGCTAAGTCAGGGTAGTTCTGCTTTAGTGTTTTAAGGAACCACCAAGCTGTCTCCCAGTGGCTGCACCTTTAGACTTTCCCCCAGAATCGCCCGTGTCACGGTTCTGATTGCTCGCCAGCACTTACCGTACTTTCGATTGTAGCCAATCACTGGGTATGGACTAGTCGTATCTTGAGCTTTGGAAATGCATGCCTCTAATGTATGGTGACGTAAACATCTTTCTCTCTGCCTATTGGGGGATTGTGTATTTTCCTTGGAGAAATGCCTGTTTTAAACCCTTTGTGCATTTTCTGATTGGGCTGCTTATCTTTTGGTTGTTGAGTTCTGAGAGTTCTTAGCTCTTAGAGGCATGCGGTGTGCAGAACTCTACTCCTGTTCTGTGGGTCTGCATTTTCTGGTCCCTGCACCTGGTTGGGAGACCAGGAAGAAGCTCCTGGCTCCTGTCTTCAGATCAGCCCCGCTCTGGCTATTGCAGCCATTTGAGGAGTGAACCAGCAGATGGAAGACTTCTTTTTCTTTCTCTGCCTCTCTGTAACTCTGCCTTTCAAATAAATAAATAAACCTTTTTTAAAAAACACCAAAAACCAAAAAAACAACAAACAAGCAAAAAAGCCAGCATAAAATATATTTTTTAAAAGATTCATTTTTTTTATTTGAAAGATAGAGTCAGAGAGAAAGAGGTAGAGAGAGAACAGATGGGACTCCAACCAACACCCATCTGGCTTGCTTTACCCGCTATGCCACAGCGCCAGCCCCTAGAATATTTTTTAAGAGAAAAAAATTTCGGGGCTGACACTGTGGTGCAGTGGGTTAAAGCCCCTGCCTGAAGTGCCGGCATGCCATATGGGCGCTGGTTAGTATCCCAGCTGTTCCACTTCTGATCCAGCTCTCTGCTCTGGCCTGGGAAAGCAGTAGAAGATGGCCCTAGTCCTTGGGTCCCTGCACCTGTGTAGGAGACCAGGAAGGAGCTCCTGGCTCCGGTCTTTGGATCAGCACAGTTCTGGCCTTTGTGGCCAACTGGGGAGTGAACCAGCGGGTGGAAGCACCCCCTCCCGCCTCTCCGTCCTCTGTGTAATCTGACTTGCAAATAAATAAATAAATCTTTAAAAAAAAGATTTTTTTTAACACAAATGATAAGTGTCTGAAGTGATAGGCATGCTAGTTCCCCTGATGTGATCATTACACAATGTGTACATATATTGAAATGGTACACTGTGTCCTATAAATACAAATATGTGTAATTATGATGTGTCAAAAGTAAAGATGTACTGGGAAAAAACCAAAACCCTCTTTAAATAGAAAAAATAGCTAAGGACATGCATAATCACAGGAAGTAAGTACAAAAGGCCAGTATGAATAATGAAAGAACAATCCAGTTGACTACGAATAAGCTAATTTTACTTTAGCTTGCAGAAGTGGCAAAAATGGAAAACCTGTTTATAGGGACTGGTGCTGTGGCACAGCGGGTTTAAGCCCCAGCCTGCAGCACCAGCATCCCATATGGGTGCTGGTTCATATCCCGGCTGCTCCACTTCCATCCAGCTCTCTGCTATGGCCTGGGAAAACAGTGGAAGATGGCCCAAATCCTTGGGCCCCTGCACCTGTGTGGGAGACCCAGAAGAAGCTCCTGGCTCCTGGCTTCAGATCAGCTCAGCTCTGGCCGTTGCTGTCATTAGGGGAGTGAACCAGCGGAATGGAAGACCTCTCTCTCTGGCTCTACCCCTCTCAGTAACTCTTTCAAAAAATTAAATAAATCTGGGCCGGCGCCGCGGCTCACTAGGCTAATCCTCCGCCTAGCGGCGCCAGCACACCGGGTTCTAGTCCCGGTCGGGGCGCTGGATTCTGTCCCGGTTGCCCCTCTTCCAGGCCAGCCCTCTGCTGTGGCCAGGGAGTGCAGTGGAGGATGGCCCAGGTGCTTGGGCCCTGCACCCCATGGGAGACCAGGAAAAGCACCTGGCTCCTGGCTCCTGCCATCGGATCAGCGCGGTGCGCCGGCCGCAGCGCGCCGGCCGCGGCGGCCATTGGAGGGTGAACCAACGGCAAAGGAAGACCTTTCTCTCTGTCTCTCTCTCTCACTGTCCACTCTGCCTGTCAAAAAAAAATAAATAAAAAATAAAAAAAATAAAAAAAAATTAAATAAATCTTAAAAAAAAAAACTATTTATAATTAGTGATGCAAGGAAATGTGCACTCCCATACCTGTGTGGTAGGAGTGAGATTGGTTTAACCTTTTCAGGATGTGGTTTATATGAAAAGATCTGGAGGTTTGAGCTGTAAGTCCTTTTTTTTTTTTTTTTTTTTTACAGGCAGTGTGGAGAGTGAGAGAGAGAGACAGAGAGAAAGGTCTTCCTTTTGCTGTTGGTTCACGCTCCAATGGCCGCCATGGCCGGCGCATTGTGCTGATCCGATGGCAGCAGCCAGGTGCTTCTCCTGGTCTCCCATGCAGGTGCAGGGCCCAAGCACTTGGGCCATCCTCCACTGCACTCCCGGGCCATAGCAGAGAGCTGGCCTGGAAGAGGGGCAACCGGGACAGAATCCGGTGCCCTGACTGGGACTAGAACCCGGTGTGCTGGCGCTGCAAGGTGGAGGATTAGTATAGGTCTATTTTAAAAGATTTATCAGAAATAAGTGATTGAGGTGGCTTTGTGGTATAGCAGGTTAAGCTGCCACCTGTGATGCTGGCATCCCACAGGGATACCCACTCTTGTTCCAGCTGCTCCACTTTTGATCCAGCTCCCTGCAAATGACCTGGGAAAGCAGTTTGGGCCCCTGCCAGTTGCGCGGGAGACCCAGAAGAAGCTCCTCACTCCTGGCTTCAGCCTGGCCCAGCCCTGGCCATTGCAGTCATTTGGGGAGTGAAACAGCAGATGTAAGGTCTCTTTCTCTATGTTTCTCCCTCTCTCTGTGTAACTTTGCCTTTCAAGTAAATAAGCAAATCTTTATAATTAAAAAAAATTGCTCAGGGACTTGGGTTAAAATACAGCTACAGAGCCATTCATCAAGATATTATCTGTTGTAAGCAAAGACTAGAAACAGCCTAAACTGTTCAGCATCAGTCCTGTTGTAGTACAGAAATAACAGAAGCTGCGAGATGCTACTTAGGTGTCGAGACAGTACATGCGGTAAGTAGATAAGATACAGAATTGTATATATTGCTATTAAGATCCACTTTTTGTGAAAAACAGAAGGAACAATACTAAATACCAGTAGTAGTTATCTGTTGGTATTGGAGTTAGAGGTACAGACAGGTTGAGACCCCTTTACCTGAAGTGCTTGCGACCAGAGGTGTTTCAGATTTCGGAGTGTTTTAGATTTTGGATGTCTACGTAGACTTTGCCAATTAAGTGTTCTGATTTTGGAGCATTTTGGGTTTTGGCTTTTCAGATTGGGGTGTTCAACTGGTAGTTTTAATTTTCTGTTTATGTTTTCTAAATTTTCTATAATAAATATATAATTGATAACTTTCTTTTTTTTTTAAGATTTATTTTATTTGAAAGGCAGAATTATAGAGAGAAGGGGATAGACAGAAAGAGAGATCTTCCATCCACTGGTTTACTCCCCAAATGGCCGCAACAGCCAGCACTGGGCCAGGCCTCAGCTAGGAGCCAGGAACATCTTCTGGGTCTCCACATTGGTGCAGGGGTCCAAGCATTTGGGTCATTCTCTTCTTCTTTTTAAGATTTATTTCTATTTATTTTATTTATTTATCTGTAACAGAGTTACATAGAGAGAGGTAGAGACAGAGAGAGAGGTCTTCATGCACTGGTTCACTCCCCAGATAGCCGCAATGGCTGGAGCTGCGCCGATCCGAACCCAGGAGCCAGGAGCTTCTTCCGGGTCTCCCATGTGAATGCAGGGGCCCAAGGACTTGGGTCATCTCCCATGGTTTTCCCAGGCTACAGCAGAGAGCTGGATCGGAAGTGGAGCAGCTGGGACTTGAACCCGTGCCCATATATCCCGGGATGCTGGCGCTTCAGGCCAGGGCTTTAACCTGCTGTGCCACAGCGCCAGCCCCGTGGATCATTCTCTTCTGTTTTCCTAGGCACATTGCCAGGGAGGTGGATCACAAGTAGAGAAGCCGGAAATCGAACTGGCACCCATATGAAATGTCTGCACCACAGGCAGTGGCTTTTACCTGCTATACCACAGCACCGTTCCTGATCAGTTTCTTTTTAAAAGAAGAAAGAAATGTAATACTTAGGTAACAGCATGGATTCTTAAGGATAGTCCTAAGACGCTTCCTATTTATTGTAGTAACATGATTGTTATATTCAGCTAAATTCTTTGAACCTAGCCAGAGACAGTGCCTGTTTGAGAGGCTAGGAAGCTGGGTCCAAAACAGTGAGGTTTATGAAGGTGAAAAGTCACAAGTAGTTTTTTACATTGAGTGCAAGCATGAGATGATAGTGCTTATAGAGCAGCGTATCATAAATTACTGTGAAGTAATTCGTAAAACCTGAGATGTTTTCCTACAAGATCTGATATGGGGTTGATTTATTTATTTAGTTTAGATATTGGAGAGACAGAAACAGAGCTCCCATCTACTAGTTTACTGCCCTAATACAATGGCTGGGGCTAGAGCCGGGAGGCAGGAGGCAGGAATCAGTCTGAGTCTCCTCTGTGGGTGCCAGGAACCCAGTTACTTGAGCCTCCTGTCTCCCGGCGTCTGCATCAGCAGTTAGCTAGTGTCACGAGCTGGAGCCCAGCATCACAGACCCCCAGCGTTTGGGATATGGGCTTGCAGGCATCTTAACCACTAGGGTAAATACTCACGTGTTTATTTATTTTTTATTAGAGAGACAGTTCCTGTCCACTGCTTCACTCCCTAAATGTTTGGGACAGCTGGGGCTGGGCCAGGCTGAAACTGGGAGCAGGAAACTCATTCCATATCTCCACGTAGGTGGCAGGGACCCAACTGCTTGAGCCATTACCTTCCAGGGTCTGCATTAGCAGTAATGTGCAGTCAGAAGCAAAGCCAGGACGAATCCAGGTACTCTGTGGTAGGAGATGTAGGCATCTTAGCTACTATGCCAGAGGCCCACAACCCTCCCTTCCCCCTCCCCCATCCCTGTTTATTTTTTAGGAGCAAATAGCTACCTGCCTGTCTGGTACTTTGTTGATTAACACATTTTTCTCAATCTTTCTGGCTTCAGAACTCCTTTACATTTTTTTTTAAAGATTTATTTATTTATTTGAAAGGCAGAATTAAAGAGAGGCAGAAGCAGAGAGAGAGAGAGAGAGAGAGAGAGGTCTTCCATCCACAGGTTCACTCCCCAGATAGGCTGCAACAGCCGGAGCTGAGCTGATTCAAAGCCAGGAGCCAGGAGCTTCTTCCAGGTCTCCCATGCAGGTGCAGGGACCCAAGGACTTGAGCCATCTTCTACTGCTTTCTCAGGCCATAGCAGAGAGCTGGATCGGAAGTGGAGCAGCCAGCACTCAAACTGGTGCCCATATGGGATGCGGGCACTGCAGGCGGCAATTTTACCCGCTATGCCACAGCAGGGGCTCTGAACTTCTTTACATTTTAAAAATCATTGACCTCAACAAGTTTTTGTATATGTGTTACATCTATAGACATTTGTATTTTCTGTTAAATCTGAGAAACTTAAAAATATTTTCAATAACATTTAATTTTTTAAGGAATAAGCCCAATACATGGTTTTTTTTTTTTTTTTTAAGATTTTAAGATTTTATTTATTTGTTTGACAGATAGAGTTACAGACAGTGAGAGAGACAGAGAGAAAGGTCTTCCTTCTGTTGGTTTACTCCCCAGATAGCTGCAATGGCCGGAGCTGCGCCGATCTGAGGCCAGGAGCCAGGCGCTTCTTCCAGGTCTCCCACGTGGGTGCAGGGACCCAAGGACTTAGGCCATCTTCTACTGCTTTCCCAGGCAGAGGAGCCAGAACTCCAACAGGCACTTCTGTATGGGCTGGGCACTCCTGCATGGGCTGTGGGCCTCCCTAGTCAGGTGGCCAACCTGCTTTCCACAACACCTGCCCTGACCTTTGCCTTTCTCTAAAGGCTGTTTTTCACTTTATAGATGAGGAAACTTAACTAGTAAGTGCCAGAGCTTTTTTATGCTTTGAACTTAGCTACAAAATGTTTATTACCAACTCTGTTTCCTTTGTTTGAATGTAAAGGATTGGTGACTGTATATTTTATTCCATAATACAGAAATGAACCTTCAAGAATCTAACAACATACCAAACACCATAACCTCTAGAAGGTAAAGCACATTTGAATAGGCCTGTCTTTGGGACACGAAAGTATTCAGTAGTGTGATTTCCCACAGGGTTATATCTTCACATAACATGAAGTTCACCCAGAGTATTTCTGATAGGAACAGGCTTGGTGATGCAGTGAGGGAGCGGAGATCGATCTCCTCCTGTGCCTGCCACCGAAGAATCGGTGACAACTTGGGAAACCGGAGCATTATAGAGAAGTAGGCAGTGACTGTGAAGCGGAGTGTGCGGAAGCTCTTTCTAATCTCTTAGCTCCAACAGTTCCAGCAAAGTCTTGGGTCTAAAACCATAATGCTTGTGAAGCCTACAGTTGCATTTAAATGAGCACATCTTAAAGAACAAGCTCAAAAGTTGGCCAGCAGCGTGTCCTCCTTGCCAGGCAGTCGTATGCAGAGCCAGCCAGTGCCGGCTGCAGGTCACCTAGTGCTGTGGCAGTGCTCAGCGGTGTCGCGGACTTCAGGCCTGGAAGCTTCTTTTATTTATTTTTTTAACTTTCATTTCCTATGTGTTGAACTTGAAATAGTACATTTTGTTCAGAAAGTTTCAATCCAGTATGTTAAATTTGTTAAAGCAATGAAGTAAAACTGTGCTTAGCATTTCTCTTTCCCCCTTTAAACCCTCCCCCTGTTCCTTTTACATGCAAAATACTCTTCCCACTTAGCCTGCAGAATACCTCTAGATGGTTGGGATGCACGCTTTGAGTGCTCAGATTTAGTGTTTCTTAATATGTTTGATGGTATTTTTCTCAGATTACATTTAAAATAATTAGTTGAATATTTTATTTTCTCTGTAAATTTGAAGCAAATAATAGTGATCCCTTTTTCCCTGTTCTCCTATTGTGACTTCAATGAGCATGATTAAAAAGCCACAGAGGAAAGAAAATCCTCCACTGTAGCTTCTGATAACAGTGTGTAAAGTTTTCCCTTAATATGGACCTTTGAATAGATCTCTTTAGGGCTATATCTCTTTAGTATGGCTGTATCTCATCTGTTTGTATTTTATTTATTTATTTTTAAAGATCTGTCTACTTAGTTGAAAGGTAAAGTGACAGACTGACGGACAGACATTTTCCATCTACTGGTTCACTTTGCAAATGACCTCAAAGGCCGAAGGCTGGGCCAGGCTGAAACCAGCAGTCTGGAACTCCATCCCTCTCTCCCATGTGGATAGTTAGGGCTGTAAGCACTTGGGCCATCCCCTGCTGCTTTCCCAGGCACTTTTTTTTTTTTTTTAGATTTTTGAAAAAATTATTTTATTTATTTGAAAGGCAGTTACAGAGGCAGAGAGAGAGAGAGAGAGAAAGAGGGAAAGAGGTCTTCCATCCCCTGGTTTACTCCCCAAATGGCCACAATGGCTGGAGCTGAGCCTATCTGAAGCCAGGAGCCAGGAGTTTCTTCCAGGTCTCCCATGTGGGTGCAGGGACCCAAGGACTTGGGCCATCTTCTCCTGCTTTCCCAGGCAGAGAGCGGGGACTCAGACCAGTGCCCACGTGGGATGCCGACGCTGCAAGCCAGGGCTTTCACCCGCGTCAGCCCCTCGCAGGCACCTTAACACGGAGCTAGGTTGGAAGCAGAGCAGCTTAGGACTCGCAGCAGTGCTCTGATGTGGGATGCTGGTGTTACAGGTGGCAACTTAACCCACTGCGCACAACAGTGGCTCCGGTTTTATTTCTTGTATCACTGTGTCAGAGTTTTGTAGATTAGGAAGGCTTCCTTACAGATCCTGAGCGAGTACAGTTCTGCTTGATAGCACAGTTTCTCAGTAGTTTTTACTTATATATTCATTAAATGTATACTATTGAGCAGTGAGGCAAAGGTCATGAGAGTTACAAGTTTAAGGGCACAGACTGCAGCTGGATTGCCAAGATGTAAGTCCTTTGCTGTTTACTATCTATGTGACATTTAAAAAGATACTTATCTTTACTTCTATTTCTTTAAGTTTTACTTGTTTGAAAGGCAGGGGGAGAGGAGAGAGAGCTCTCCCCAAATACCTGCAACAGCCAAGACTGGGCCAGGCTGAAGCCAGGAGCCAGGAACTCTGTCCCCATCTCCCACATGGATGGAAGGGACCCAAGTGCTTAGGCCATCTTTTGCTGCCACCTCAGGCGCAGTAGCAGGAAGCTGGATCAGCAGCTGAGCAACCAGGACTGGAACTGGCACGTGTCGATGTCACAAGCAGTAGCTTAGCCTGATGCACCACAGTGCCAGTCCCTTCTGTGAATTTTAAAAGTGCCTTTGTATACTGATTGATGAATAACTGTGGAAAGGAGAAGTGTTAAATAACTCAAGTCCACTGAATTATTTAAAGTACTTAAAAGTGATTTTTTAGGCCAGCGCCACGGCTCAATAGGCTAATCCTCCACCTGCGGCGCCAGCACACTGGGTTCTAGTCCCAGTCAGGGCGCCGGATTCTGTCACGGTTGCCCCTCTTCCAGTCCAGCTCTGTGCTGTGGCCTGGGAGTGCAGTGGAGGATGGCCCAAGTGCTTGGGCCCTGCACCTGCATGGGGGACCAGGAAAAGCACCTGGGTCCTGGCTTTGGATCAGCGCAGTGCGCTGGCTGCAGCGGCCATTGGAGAGTGAACCAACGGTAAAGGAAGACCTTTCTCTCTGTCTCTCTCTCTCTCTCACTGTCCACTCTGCCTGTCCAAAAAAAAAAAAAAAAAAAAAGTGATTTTTAATCACTTACCAGTTTGTAAATTTTAGCAGTATGTTTTACTATAAAATTTATAAAATTTAAAGCAGGTGTAAGCTGTTGAATTTTCTTTGTCAGTTCTCATTCAGCAAGTGTTTTTGAGAATGTGTTTTCTGTAGACCCTAGGTGAACATCAGTGACGTCATCTGGACTAGAATTAATGGGTAATAGGATGAGCAAATGGACCGTTCCCTCATTCTCGTGGTGTCTGTGAGGAGGGGTGCTTAGACTGGAACACGGGTGACTACAGCAAGAGTCTGGGTTCCAGGAAGGGACTCTGGCTGTTCTCTCCTACCCTTGCACTGTTTTCGTTAGGTTGAGTGTGGTAAGTGAGGCAAAAAGGGTGGGTTTGGGTTTCCGGGAGTTGCTGAGAGCTGCTTGCCTGGTGCCTAGACAGTGCAGGCCCTTGGGGAAGTGTGTGAGAGAAGCTCCTCCTGCCAGAGGTAGGGAGGAGCCCCCCGTCCTGGTTGACTCACTGCCAGGCAGCCCAGAAAGAAGACCAGCCAGTCAGCTTCAGTAATCCAGGTCAAGAGGGGAGGGTTTGGACTAAGGTGTTGACTGGCGAAGATGGAGATAAAAGTTACTGGCACTGTGAGATGATCGGAGTTGGAGTTTTCCTGTGTTCTGTTGCAATTGCAATCAATTATGTTACTAAATTTGTAAAGTTAACCATGCTTGGACAAATGCTAGTTTATAATTACAAATTATGTATGTATATTAAATATAGATAATATTTACTACACTGGATTCTACTAATCATTTAGGATGTTTTTCATCAGTATTAGTAAGTGAAGCTAGCATGTGATTTTTATGGTCTTTCATTATGGAATTAGTCAAAATGAGTTACTTATTCCTATATTTGTGAACACTTTGTAGAAGATAAAGAGTAATTACAGGTCTGTTTCATCAAAATTCTTCCGTAATACTGTCACAGTGTTCCTGCTTGTGCACACGTGCGCATATCAGTGTATCTGTGTCTCAGCTGCTGCTCTTCCAGGTGCATTAGCAGGGAGCTGGATTGGAAATGGAGCACTAGTACAGGATGCTGGTGTCGCAAGGGGTGACTGAACCTGCTGTCTGTTGTTTTCGGTTTAATCATTTGCCACACGACCCTATGTTACAGCTCTCCCAGTCCGCGTGCACGTCGCCGACGTGGAAGACAGAGCCTTTCCTGTGGCCAGCCCCTCGGCCAGCAGCCCTTCTCCTTCATGCTGTGCGCTGAGATCATACCTGTTCTTCCAGCTCCAGGAGGCCTCTTCAGTCATCCTGGTTTTAATGAGCAGTTTTCCCACCTGTGCTCTCGTGCGGCCCTTGGTTTTTACTTCACACCAGCACTCCTCATGCTCTGCCTGGCTGTGCAAGTCTGCTTGATAGCCACAACCTGAGAGCCAGGGCAGGCTGTTTCTTTGCTGTACAGTTTAGCACTGTGGTTTAAGGTTTCTTTATAAAAGTGTGTTAAGTGTGATGAAGTTCTACGAAGTACTCACTAGTGAAAACACTAGCACCAGACTTGTGCCGGGACACAGAATCTAGAACTCGAGGAAGGTTTCCTTTAGTGGAAATATGTTGAAGAAATGGCAGTGACAGAATGTCTAGTTTCACACACACACACACACACACACACCCGCCCCCCATCCTTAGATTCCAGCAGAAATGATTCCATGTCTCTGCCCTGGTTTTTGAGATCAGCAAAGCTTAGCAGCAGTAGTAGCTATTCCGTATTTGTTCAGGGAAACCATATGTTTAAATGGAAATTGCCGTCTGGTGTGTTGTGTGTGCTCTGGAATTGAATAATTGATGGTCACTAGACAGCCTTTCTACATATTTGATTAGAGATTCAGTGAGAGCTGGTCCTGCTCAGCGCGATGTGTTTTGGCTCTCTGTATCTGTTTTGTGTGTGTGTGTGTGTGTGTGTGCATTTTAAGTTCCTGGTGTGAACCTTTTACAGTTGGGGGTGTTTGTCATTTGTTGGGGGTGAATGTGAGAAATTGTGGAGACTTTGTGGAGAATGTGAGAAATGTGCTGCTGCTGGATTTGTGCCTCTTTTTAAGGAATTAGCAGAGAGGAGTAGTGACCAGTACTCAGGGGTAGTATGCTTTTAGCCGTGGATAAATGCTTCAGTGCACTTAACCATATTCCCAGTTGTCCTTCAACACTTGGATTAAGATCAGAAGTTGTCTTGAAATGTACAGAAAGCTGATTATAGTGTGCTCTTTAGGAAGCATCGTGGTACCATAAGGTAGTGTAGCCAGTGAGCAGTTGCCACGTGATCACAGTAATTTTGCGGCTATTTTTGTTTTTTCCATACCACACTAAAAACCAAGGTACCAGGCTTACAAATTGTGCCTCAGTACTGTGTGCCTTGTAAGAATATATCAGATTAACCATTTAAAAAATGAGTCAGGAAAGAAGGACTGTATCTGACAAAGTCATCTTTTCCAGTAACGATTTTACAGTGGAGGAGCGTGGCAGGCAGGCACACAGCCTCAGGTACTCTGCAGTACCCTGCAGGTCCTCTGAAACGAAGCGATGGCGAGGACGCGTCACCTCTCTCCTCGTCCTGGTCACAGTATGCGAACACAGGACAGGCACGCCGAGGCCCGCCGTGCAGGGTCCCTGGCCGGTGCTCCTCAGAGCTGTCAGTGTCCTGAAAAACAAGGACAGACTGACACTGTCAGCTAGCAGAGCAGTCGAAGGAGGCGTGCTGCCGGCAGGTGATGGAAGGCCTGGGTCCTGGGATGGAGAAGGACGGCTGCAGAAAAGCGTCCAGTTAACTGTGTTGTCCCAATGCTGGTTTCTTGGTTTGGACTAAGTAGTATAGTAGTACAAGATGAGATGGTGGTGTTAGGGGAAACAGAAACTGGATGAGGGGTGTGGGAGCTCTGTACTTCTGTAAATCTGTAATTATTCCAGAAGTAATGGTTTAGTTGAAAAAAAAAAAAACAAGTAATACTTTCCAATTCGAATCTACAAATGTGTTGAATGCCTGTTACACTAATGGCTGCAGGGGGTAAGGTTGTAAGACTCCTTCCTGCCCCCGCCCTTGAGGGTTGCCATCCAGCCAGGGGAGCAGAACATGACAGAGCCTGTGATAAAACAGGAGCAGGATGCTCTGAGGGGTGCAGGAGACATTAAATGGAGGTGGATGTAACTGTTGGAAAGGAAATGTGTATCATCCCGGAGCCCTGGCTTTTTTTTTTTTTTTTAAAGATGTTGAATTAGTTTTATTTTAGTAAAAATGCAGCTAAAGTAGTTAGCTACTACACTTGGCCAACTGGCTACTATTCAGAATGCTGTCTAATTGAGGGTACTAAACAACTGAAATAAGATAAATCTGGGTTGGTTTTTTTTTTTTTAATAAGTGTATTTCTAAAAGTTAGCTTTTAGTAGATGATCTATGATCTCTCCAAGAGACTAAAAAATTACCATACTTTGGGAAGGGAAGTAAAACCGAATGATGAAAATATAGATAAGTTGGATTTCATCAAAATTAAAAACCTTTGTGCTTCAAAGGACACTATCAAAATGAAAAGAAAACCCACAGAATGTGAGAAGATATTTGCAATTTATTTATCTGATTAGGAAGTTGTATCCAAAATATATAAAGAACTCAAAACAGCGTTATTGAAAACTGGATTTGAACAGACATTTCTCCAAGGAGATATATAAATGGCTAATAACACCTGAAGAGATATTGAAAATTAATAACTAGGGAAATGCAAATCAAACTTACAGTGAGATCTCATGTCATATCCACTAGGATGACTTAATACAAAAGACAGATGAGCAAGGATGTTGAAACATTGGAACCCTCACGCATAGCTAGTGGGGATGGAAACTAATGAGACAGCCTTGGAAAAATTTGGAAGTTCCTCAAAATATGAAACTTGGGATTACCATGCGATGCAGTAATTCTCCTTGATACATATCCTAGAGAACTGAAAATGTATATCCACAGAAACAGTTCTACACAAGTGTTCGTAACAGCGTCGTTCACACTAGCAAAAAAGTGAAAACAACTCTCCAGGAGTTGATGAACACAGAAATGTGGCATAGTCACACAGTGGAATATCATTCAGCCAGAGGAAGGAGGAGGGTGGCCACTTGATGCATTCCACATCAGAGAGCCTGGCTGAGGCCTGGTTCACCTTGTGTGAGTCCCAGTTCCTGTGCTGCTGATCCAGCTTCCTGTTGTGCATCCTAGGAGGCAGCGGATGGTGGTCGAGTACTTGCCGGGGCCCTGGCTCTCGAGTCAGACTTGCTGCGCGGCATCTACTAGCACTGTGAGCCCGGGGAAGGTTATATAACGGCACTCAGTCTTTGTTTCTCGTTTGTGAAAACAGGATTAGTAATTTCTAATTCAAAGCATCAGCATGAGAATTAAATGAGTTATATATTTAGCTTAGCAAAGTATCTGATGCAGGGTGAGCCCTTGAAGAGCCGGAGAGAAGCATGTGTTGCTGTGATGCCCGGGAAGGACAGTGTTTGAGTCACATTGCTAGAAAGGTGAATGGGACCATGGTGTGCTTTGATGAATGAGCTGAGCAGTTGGAACTTTTTTGATGGTTATCGGGAAGTCATTGGAGATTCCCAGATGGGGAGTAAGGAGACTGAGTCTGTGTTTGGGGTAGGTTTGATAGCAGTATGAGGGCGTGTTGGCTGCTTTTCCACTAGGTTAGTGTCCCTTAGAGCTTTCCAAGTCTGTGAAACAGTTGGGTCCAAATGCTCTGGATGAGGCGTGCAGTCTGACCGCGTTACGAGGGGCCTCACAAGCAACACCGTTACTGTAGTGTCAGATACCCCGAGTCTGTGTGAGTAAAAAGGGTCATTGATATTTTTAGATATACTGTGTTAGGAGAGAAC
>NC_091432.1:110920241-111060241 GCF_964237555.1 Oryctolagus cuniculus | reverse complement strand
AAGGTCTTCCTTCCGTTGGTTCACTCCCCAAGTGGCCACAATGGCCAGAGCTGCGCCGATCCTAAGCCAGGAGCCAAGAGTCTCTTCCAGGTCTCCCACACTGGTGCAGAGGCCCAAGCACTTGGGCCATCTTCTACAGCTTTCCCAGGCCATAGCAGAGTGCTGGATTGGAAGAGGAGCAGCCACGACTAGAACTGGCTTCCCTATGGGATGCCGGTGCCGCAGGCAGAGGATTAACCTACTGCGTCATGGTGCCGGCCCCATGGATGTAGGCATCTTAAGCTGCAGTTTAACCCATTGTACCACACTCCTGCCCCGGAAGGTACACTTTTAAAAATCACTGTTTATGGACATAATTTCTAGTCCTCAGTTGTATAAGGGGAAGCACTAGCATTTTATCTCTTGTGTCTTTTCATTCCCCATATGGAATTAAAACTGCTGAAGTTCAGGTTTCTTTCGCTTTTTAAGTCACTAGTATAACATAAAGCCCAACATTTATTACATTTATGTGAATGGATGAGCACTGGCAGTCATTGGGTCCAGCTTTCCCGTATCACTTCTGCTGGCGGTTTAGTGACTGCCCCAAAACAGGAAGTTAATGGTCAGTCATTATTGAAATTCATTTTAGGGGGCCGGTTCTGTGGCACAGCAGGTTGACGCCCTGTCCTGCAGTGCCAGCATCCCATATGGGTGCCAGTTCTAGTCCTGGCTGTTCCTCTTCCAATCCAGCTCTTTGCTATGTCCTGGGAAAGCAGTGGAAGATAGCCCAAGTTGTTGGGCCCCTACACCCGCGTGGGAGACCGGAAGAAGCTCCTGGCTCCTGGCTTTGGATTGGCACAGCTCCAGCCGTTGTGGCCATCTGGGGAGTGAACCAATGGATGGAAGACCTTTCTCTGTGTGTCTAACTCTCTCTGTAACTCTGTCTTTCAAGTGAATAAAATAAATCTTTAAAAAAGAAAAAAAAAATTCATTTTAGATCTCTGGCCTTAACTGTTATCATAAATATTTTCAGATACTCCTTCGTAGAAACATACTGTGCTTGTCAGTTGGAAATTTTTTAAAAAGATTTATCTATTTGAAAGAGTTGCAGTGAAACAGAGAGAGTGAGAGAGAGGAGGTCTTCCATCTGCTGGTTAACTCCCAAATGGCCGCAAAGATCAGGGCTGGGCCAGGCTGAAGCCAGAAGCTAGGAGCTTCATCCAGGCCTCCTACGTTGGTGCAGGGGCCCAAGCAGTTGGGCTGTCTTTGACTGCTTTTTCCAGGCACATTAGCAGGGAGCTGGATTGGAAATGGAGCAGACAGGACTTGAACCAGTGCCCTTTCTGGATGCCGGCACTACAAACAGCTTTACCTGGTGTACCGTGGTGCCGGCCCTGGGAATGTCTCTCTATCAAAATGGAGTTTCAAAAAATGCAACCCTAAAACCAGAATATCTCTATGACTACATTGGACTCATTTTTTTTAAACATTATTTATTCATTTGAAAGAGTTACGCAGAGAGAGAAGGAGAGGCAGAGAGAGAGAGAGAGGTCATCCATCCACTGGTTCACTCCCCAATTGGCCACAACGGCTGGGACTACGCAGATCCAAAGCCAGGAGCCAGGAGATTCTTCCAGGTCTCCAACATGGGTACAGGGGCCCAAGGACTTGGGCTATTTTCTACTGCTTTCCCAGGCCATAGCAGAGAGCTGGATCAGAAGTGGAGCAGCCAGGACCTGAACTGGTACCCATATGGGATGCCAGCACTGCAGGCAGTGGCTTTACCTGCTATGCCACAGCGCTGGCCCCTGGACTCATTGTTTTGTAAGTCATCATACTTTTTCTGGAGGACCTCAGTCTCTTAATATTTGTTTCTCAAGTCTTGCTCTTTTTGAAACTGTTAAGGTACTTCTAAGGAATGGAACATTTTCATTCAAACAAGCAAAAAAAAAAAATTGATACTATTCTCAGTATATGTCTTAAACCTTAATAAATGCATTTTAATAGAAGAGTTTATCTCTTCATACTATATGCTGTTTTTCCATTTCGTCTTTCTCCGCTAAGTATTTTATGACCAAGAGTTGCAAGACAGCTTTTCCAGTGTTCTATGTGGGACTAATTGCAGAAGTGTATTGTAGTGGTCAAAATCATTTCTAGGATTTTCTGATTTTTTTTTAAAGATTTATTTATTTATTTGGAAGAGTTACACAGAGAGGAGAGGCAGAAAGTGAGAGAGAGAGAGAGAGAGAGAGGTCTTCTATCCGATGGTTCACTCCCCAATTGGCTGCAATTGGAGCTGCGCCGATCCAAAGTCAGGAACCAGGAGCTTCTTCCGGTCTCCCACGTGGGTGTAGGGGCCCAACAACTTGGGCCATCTTCCACTGCTTTCCCAGGCCATAGCAAAGAGCTGGATTGGAAGAGGAACAGCCAGGACTAGAACCGGCACCCACATGGGATGCTGGCACTGCAGGACAGGGCGTCAACCTGCTGCGCCACAGCGCCAGCCCCAGGGATTTTCTGTTTATCTCACTGTTCATATGAAAGCTACTTTTCAACTTGTTTTTTGTCTTGAAATGGTGATCTAATTCCCATCAAGGTGTGTTTATATTTCTACTTTTGAAGCTAGAACAGGACCTGTAAGTGCTCACTTAATTTTGTGTGTGTGTGTGTGTTTTGGTGACATATAAATCTTTATTCCTTGTTAGCTAAAATTATACACAAAAAAACGTGTAAGTTGCTTTGGACTTGAGCTGCAAAGGTATATTGAGTTTTGGAGGAAGACCTGAGGTAAGGGGAAGAGAACTGTCGCTAATCCTGACCTTTAAGAAGGTTTGTTAGCATTGCATAGAGAGCCAGCGTTTGGTTATGGGGAAGCTGAGAGAGGACGGCTGCTCTGGAGTGGAAGCCGCAGGTCTGCAGGCGTCGGTGGTTGGAATTGAACGTGGTACAGAACGGCCCCTCTTCCGACACCATGTTAACAGAAAGCCTGTCCTGCTTAGCAAAGGAAAGGCGCTGTGTTCAGGGCCTCTACACAGAACTGAGCACTTGGCTTTCCTTGTGGGTGTCGGAGAATTGTTAGAACTTGCTCTGTGAGTTACAGTGTTGCTTACCTTGTAGGGAGTGCAGGTGCCCAGCATGCCTGGGCCTGTTTCCATGTTCAGACAGATCTGCTGACTGTGTTCTGCACCATACACTGGAGACAGGGAGCCATAAGCCTGAGGCCTTCAAATGTTATTGAACAGAGTTTCGACTCAGGTCAGTTGCAAAATGCTCTGACCCAGGGACTTTTTATAGATTTGTTATTTCCTTTTAAGAAGTGTGGTGCTTACAGTGCACCTCTCTGGTGGTTTTAAGAAATGTAAGCTGGCTTTTTGGCAGGGGGGCAGGGATACCGCTTGAGTAGGAAAATGTCTTAAATTGATTTTCAGTAACTATTTCAGTCAGCACTTTGAACTGCTCTTAGATACCTGGTGCCATTACATCTTTGTGGTTCAATAACTTTCTCCTTTTTGTGCCTTACTTTGCACATTAAAAAAGCTGTCTGCTAGTGAGTGAGTATTTTGGTATGTATATTTTATCTCTTACCAAGCGCAGTACTAGACACTTAGTAGATTTTCAGCAGAAAGTCATTGAAAGAGCAAAAAATACTGACATGGCTCCAGGGACCCCTGGATAGGAAAGAGAACCAGCAAAGAAAAAGCACATGATCTAACTCTCCAGGAGCCCTCAGGGAGGGGGAGACCGGAAAACAATGTGATCTTCAGATGTTGAATGGACTTGGTTGAGAACTCTGCATACTTTGGTGCAAAACAGGCTACTCTAATGTCAGTTTCCTGATTGGTTCATGTAGCATGTCTCATTAGCATATACTTGCAGTTCCCTGGTTGGTTGTTCCTACCTTCTGGTTGTTATCCCTACCCTCTCTGGTTGGTTTATTCTGGTCTCCTGATTGGTTGTTATTCTGCTCCTGCCCTGATTGGTTAAATCTGGATCCAATTTTCAGAAAGGGGCCAGAGAGAGCCATTTTGTGTATAAAAGAGCCAGCCCTGGCAAGTCTCTTTGGGAGCTCCTCCCTTGGAGTCCCCTTCCTGACTGTTGTGGCAGGAGATTGCTCACTTTTTTTTTTTTTTTTAAGATTTATTTATTTATTTGAAAGAGTTACAAAGAGAGAGGAGAAGAGAACTCTAAGACCACCCTCCCTGAACAGCAACCCACATGGCTCTCCTCCCATATTCTGCCTTAGGAGTTTTGTTTTATTCATTGCTGTCTTTGTTTCCAGTGGCTAGCATATGTAGTAGGCATCAGTTGTCTTTTCTGGAGGGTAGAAATTGTGCCAGATACCTGGATGGATGTAAATACAAATCAGAAATGGATTCAGCCCTTGTGTACACAAATAAATACATGACAAGATGGGTTTGGAGGACATAAGAACTGCTGGAAAAATGCTGGGATAGTTTGGAAGGCTTCTTGTTGTCATTTGTTTTATTTTGAAAGGGAAAAAGAGACTGACAGAGCTCTTCCATTCTCTGGTTCACTCCCTAAATACCTGCAACAGCCAGGTATCTGCTGGGCCAGGCCTAAGCCAGGATCCCTGAACTCAATCCAGGTCTTCCATGTGGGTAGTAGGTACTTGAGCCATCACCTGCTGCCCCCTAGGGTATACATTAGCAGGAAACTGGAGTGGAAGTGAAGGTGGGACTCAAACTCAGGCTCTCCAATATGGGAGGTGTGTGTTCTAAACAGTATCTTAATCCCTGTATCAAATGTTTGCCCAGTAGTTCAGAGTTTTATTCTGTATAGCTGGCTTCTTAAGAAATGGCATTTCAGGGGCCAGTGCTGTGGCGTAGTGGGCTAAGCCTCTGCCTGCAGTGCCAGTATCCCATATGGGAACCAGTTTATTCCCCAACTTCCCTTCTTCCTATCTAACTCTGCTATGGCCTGGGAAAGCAGTAGAGGATGGCCCATGTACTTGGGTCCCTGCACCCACTTGGGGGATGCAGAAGAAGCTCCTGGCTCCTGGCTCCAGCCTTGATGGCCATTTGGGGAGTGAGCCAGCGATGGAAGACCTTTCTCTCTGTCTCTCCCTCAAATAAATAAATAAATAAAATCTTTAAAAGAAGAAAAAGAAATGGGATTTCAGTTGGGTCTTATTTAAAACTAGAAATCACCTACTTTTAAGCAAAGGGTGAGAGATGGCAATGCAGAAAGGGTGGTAGATATAAGAAAAGGTGAAGTATGCAGTTTGGCTAGAACATACTAGTGAAGAACTATGACATTAGTTGGAAAGTAGGTTAGAACCAGGTCAGCGGAAAGTCTTAAAATCCACGTCAAGTATAGATTAGATTATCCCATTAGCAGCGTGGGTATTGACAATTTCCCCTCCAAGGCAGTTAAATGTCATAAGTTTGTGCCTACGTAGGGAAAGAACTTAAGACTTGAGTTTAAGTTATGGAGTAAGCAAGTGAGTAGCAAGAATTTGTGTTAGAATAGTTAATAAAGTTCAAAGGTAGATTTGACGGTACATTGTCAGCAAATTCACAAATTAGTCAGTTAATGAAAATCAAAAGAAATGGGAGGAGCCAAGATGACTCAAGGTTCTGAACCTGAGGGCTTGTCATTGAATATAGAATCAGAGAACTTGGGGCCGGTGCCGTGGCACAGTAGGTTAATCCTCCGCCTGTGGCGCTGGCAGCCCATATGGGTGCCGGTTCTAGTCCTGGATGCCCCTCTTTCAATCCAGCTCTCTGTTATGGCCTGGGAAAGCAGTAGAATATGGTTCAAGTGCTTGGGTCCCTTACCTGCATGGGAAACCCAGAAGCTCCTGGCTCATGGCTTTGGGTCAGTGCAGCTCTGGCTGTTGCGGCCATTTGAGGAGTGAACCAACAGAAGGAAGACCTTTCTCTCTGTCTCTCCCTCTCACTGTCTGTAACTCTACCTCTCAAATGAATAAAATATTAAAGAGAACCAGAGAACATGAAGAATGAGCACATTTGAGAAAAAGATTAGTTTAATTCTGAATGCATTGCTTTGGGGTGCTCGCATGCAAGTGGGGAAATGTGGTAGGCAGTTGTCGGAAAGTTACCGAGGTCTGAAATTTGGAAATTATTTGCAAAATAGTTTTGGAAGCCCTGAAATTCTAAGAGAGTAGGTGAAAAAGGGATGGAAAGTAGTAGGGAACAAATTCTTGGGAAATACCTCATAAGAGGATGGGAGGAAGAGCTAGAAGAACCAGACAAGTAGGAGAGTGAGTTTGTTGCAGTGGTGAAAACACCCGCATCCCACATCAGCGTCTGGGGTCAAGTTCTAGCTTCACTCCCAACTCCAGCTTCCTGCTGGTGCACACCCTGAGAGGCAGCAGGTGATGGTCAAGTTGCTGGATCCCTGCCACCCACGTGGGAGACTTGGATGGAGTTCTCAGCTCCTGCGTACTTGGGGGAAGGTCAGCAAACAGGAGTTCTCTTTTTCTCTCCTCTCTTTGCTTCTCAAATGGGAGAATGAATCACGATTTTAAAATATTGGAAAAACCAAGGAAAGGTATTTTCAGATAGAAATAAAATTCAAAGCTGTGTTCTTCAGAAATAGCTGTTTTGTAAACTATTTGTTTTATATGTTACCCTCCTGTATTGTTTAATAGCATTCTTTCTTTTAAAAATTATTTATTGATTTTTATTTGAAAGAAAGGTAGACCAATCTCCTGCCCTGTTGTTCACTCCCCAAATGCCTACAACAGCAGGGTTGGGCCAGGCCAAAGCCAGGAGCTGTAAACTCAATCCAGGTTTTCCATGTGGGTGGCAGGACCCGGGGTGCTTAGACATCACCTGTTGCATCCCAGGGTGCACGTCAGCAGGAAGCTGGAGTCAGGAGCAGTGCTGGGACTTGAACCCACGCACTCTGATGTGGGATGTCGGAATACTCCCAGCTTTGTTTTAACTGCAACACTTAATGACTAAGCTTTTCTTTCTTTCTTTCTTTTTTTTTTTTCTTTTAAAGATTTATTTACTTGAAAGGCAGAGTTACAGAGAGGCAGGGGCAGAGAGTGAGAGATTGAGAGAGAGAGAGAGAGGTCTTCCTGTGGGGAGCAGCTCGGACTAGACTGTTACTGGAATTAAGACTTATTCTATGCATCTGCTCTCCCACAATATGGCGCTGGGAGAGAAGTAAACAGCTTCCGCACAGCTGCCTCCAGTTCAACCAATTAACTGTAGGACTTGCTCCTGATTGGAGGAGAGCAGCGTACTCGGCGTGTGGGCAGCCGAGTTGGGATTGGCGGAGGAGGACTATAAAGGAGGAGAGAGACGGCATGCACCAGGAACATCTATGGGGAACATCTAAGGGAACCCGTGCAGCCCCCGAAGAAAGCCGGCCGGCGGTGTGCCGCTCCCCTGCGGAAGTGGGGAATGCGGCCAGGGGGAACTGCCCTTCCACGGAGGTGGAAGGGATAGTAGCCAACCCGGGAAGAACCAGCAGCAAACCCGGGGAGGGCCGAGCAGACGAAAGAACAGCGCAGGGTCCTGTGTCGTTCCTCCACGAAGAGGGGGAGCGACATAATGGTGCCGTGACTCGGATAGGAAACCTAGGACGGATAGCAAACTTAGGAGGGAAGAAACGGGAAGAAACGGGAAGAATTGGGAAAAATATCGGAGAGAGAGACTAGCAAACAGCCTAGGGAAAAGCCGGACGAAAAGGGTGCCGGAAGAAGCTATTGAAAGCCTAGGCATAGACTCGGATACGGACTACGGGGGGAAGCTGGGAGAAATCTCTAAGGTCAAAAGCGAAAGTGAAAGCTAGAACAAACAGACTCAGACGCGGACTGTGGGGAGAGGCCAGGAGAAACGAGGGAGGAATATTGTTGGAAGAAAACTTAGGGAAACATACCGGGTAGAGAAAAATGTTAGGGAAATTGAAGCCGCGGGGGGCAGGCCGAGGCGGAAACGGAAGCCACTTTGGGGTTCTCAAGTTAGCCCGGGAATAGGGGGCGAAAAGTTGAAACCAGAAGCTGAGACATAAGCCAGATTGGGATCCGTCTGATTAGCCCGGGGAGCAAAGGACGGGAAGCCAAACCGTGGGGCGGAGACGTACGCTGGGTTGAATTCGCCAGGCTAGCCCGGGGAACTTAGATTGAATGCTAGTGGTGGAGACGCAAGCTACGCTGTGTTACTCGCGGAAGCCGCCGCGTGCAGAGAGAGCACGGGGCGTGAATAGATAGGGAACGGGGCTGGCGTAGGCCGTGGTTCAGACGCGAAAGGGTTAAGCGTGGAGACCGCGGAGCGCGCGAAGCCGAGCCGCGCAAAGCCGGGAAGCTGCACAGATGAGAGAGGCGCGCGGGCTGAAGCGGCGCAGAGCCGGGAACCCGCCGGCGGGGCGAGGTGCCAGGAAGCTGCAGGGATAAGAGAAACAGAAGTTTTAGAAGTAAAGTGAGAGAAATAGGAATGCTGGAAGATAGAAGTAAAATGGGAGAAATAGGAATGCCCGGAGATAGAGAAATAGAGAGAAATAAGGCCTCCCCTCAACATGCCAATTAGAAGGCTTGGATTCGGTCTGCCTAATCAAGTGAGGCGATGAGCACCTGCGGGCAGCTAGCAGCTTATGCGCCGCAGGTCACCGAAGACAGGCACGAATTAACATCAGTAAAGCTTCCCCACAATGCAACAATTAGGAGGCTTGGATTCGGTCTGCCTGATTTAAGGCGGTAAGCGCCAGCAAAGCTCGACCAGAGTATGAGCTGCAGGTCACCGAAGATAGGCACGAACCAACACTAATAAGTCTCCCCCACAATAAGGCAATGAGAAGGCTCGGATTCGGTTTGCCTGATAGGTTTTGTAAACACCTGCAGGCAGTTCTAGCAGAGCAGAGCATGCGCTGCAGGGCACCGAACACAGGCACGCATCAGCGCCTAAAAACCTCCTCACAATGGCGAAGAGAGGACCCGGATTCGGTTTTCCTGATTGATAGGACTTGTAAGAGCCTGTGGCAACTCTAGCAAGTAGAGCAGAGTGTGTGCCGCGGGACACCGAAGACAGGCGCGTATCAACGCCAAAAATAAAAAGAAAGGGGGATCTGTGGGGAGCAGCTCGGACTAGACTGTTACTGGAATTAAGACTTATTCTATGCATCTGCTCTCCCACAATATGGCGCTGGGAGAGAAGTAAACAGCTTCCGCACAGCTGCCTCCAGTTCAACCAATTAACTGTAGGACTTGCTCCTGATTGGAGGAGAGCAGCGTACTCGGCGTGTGGGCAGCCGAGTTGGGATTGGCGGAGGAGGACTATAAAGGAGGAGAGAGACGGCATGCACCAGGAACATCTATGGGGAACATCTAAGGGAACCCGTGCAGCCCCCGAAGAAAGCCGGCCGGCGGTGTGCCGCTCCCCTGCGGAAGTGGGGAATGCGGCCAGGGGGAACTGCCCTTCCACGGAGGTGGAAGGGATAGTAGCCAACCCGGGAAGAACCAGCAGCAAACCCGGGGAGGGCCGAGCAGACGAAAGAACAGCGCAGGGTCCTGTGTCGTTCCTCCACGAAGAGGGGGAGCGACATCTTCCATCCTTTGGTTCACTCTCCAAATGGCCACAATGGCTGGAGCTGGGCTGATGCAGAGCCAGGAGCTTTCTCTGGGTCTCCCACGCCAGTACAGGGCCCAAGCACTTGGCTGTCTTCCACTGCTTTCCCAGGCCATAGCGGGGAGCTGGATTGGAAGTAGAGCAGCACCGGCCCCACTGCTAGCCTTAGTGCAGTTCTTTACCTGCAGTAGGCTCTAAATTATTGGGTATTCTTAAAGGGGTCATGGGTCCCCCAGCAGGATATCTGAGACCCAGCCCACTGATGTACTGTACAGTCCAGTAAATTGGTTGAGAATAATTTGTACTTTGCATGTTTTTTCTCAGGTTGTCGACTTCATATTCCGTTTGTGATGTATTCTTGATCTTGGCTATTTTTGTTTCCTCCTTGGTAGATGGCAGAAGCCCTAACCAGCAGTAATAGAAAGATCTCTAAGTGCATAACCCTAATGGGGTTAGGGATTGCATCAGTGCTTATATTTTTTGTACCCTTGAGCTATTTGGTCAGTGAATTATTTTAGACTATTTTCAAAGAATGTTAATTTTACCACTTTTGTAGCTGGCTTCAAAAATCTAACAGCAAACTAGAAGGGGAATTGCTTGCTATAAGTGATATAGAGGCGACAAATAGTGAAAACCTGAAGCTGATTTGTTGAAAAGATGGCCAGAAAGGTTTTCATAGCATTTTACAAAAGGATCAAGGCTAAAGAGACTTGGCTGATGTGGCTGCATTTTACCAGGGGAGAGCAAAGGTGGCACTCAATGATGCTGACCCTCCTGTAGGGCACAGAAAAAGAAAAATCTATATTTAGCCAGATTTTTAGTCAATCAGTAGGTGATTATGACTTGATTGAAATTTTGTAGCCCATTAGTATGACAACAATATACTTCTAAAAAACAAATACAGATTATCATGGCAAGCAAAAATAAGGTTGCGTAGCCCATAGTGGGTTTGCTGTAGAACAGGATGTAAAGTGTCCGTAGCCTGTTCTGTGTGGCACTAGTGTTAAAGACAGCAAGGGCTTACTAAAGAACACAGCCAAAAGTAGAGACATCATCTAATTTGTTACATGGTATACTGTGTGGCATGTTTATAATCACATCCATTTAACAGAGGTTATTAAATTTAAAAACAGTTACCTAATTGTTGAAAACAGTGGTAGTACATGCACTTATTTAGAAATTTGTAGTTTGTATAAAGAAAGAAGAGTGTTGGTAAAAGTGTATCTCTTCAAGGTCTGATTTAGTGAAAACATTTGTTAGGTTTATATTGAGGATTTTTATTTACCTTTAATCTGGGTGAGGTGATGATAAATATACTTTTTAAAATCTGAAATAGTTTATGCAAAGCAGGAAATAATATATTTTGCTCTTATAACATTTCCTTTCCCTTGTGGTTTAGTGGTTATAGCAGTGCACAAGGTCTTACACTTAGGTGTTTGTTGAGTTCTTGTATTTGTCTTCTTCAAATTGTAAAGTGTGTTCGTGTTAGTGTATTTTCAGGGTTATTAGTTAGGCCTTATCAATTTAAGATTCAGAGCTTTAAAATAAGACCTGATTGTTAAATTTACCTCTGTTTGGGTGGAGGGGCGAGGAGGGCCTGGTGTGTGCAGCGCCCTGCGGGTGGGTTTCGTGCACAGCCAGAGCAGAGCAGACACACCTGCAGCGCGGAGCGCTCCTTTCCCTCTTCCTCCCCAGTTCTGTGGATCTCTGAGTAACACTGGCCAGAAAGTGTACAGGAGTGGATGCTTTCTAAACGAATGTTGGTGTTCCCGTTAACTAGACGTCTTGTATGGTGAATTCACTGTCTCGACAATAAAAAGAACTCTGCGTGTTATTCTAATGATGGCACTTGTGCCGATTTGTAGGCGAAACCTCACCAAGCTGTCCCTGATCTTCAGCCACATGCTGGCAGAGCTGAAAGGCATCTTTCCAAGTGGACTCTTCCAAGGAGACACGTTTCGGATCACGAAAGCAGACGCTGCTGAATTCTGGAGAAAAGCTTTTGGGGAAAAGTAAGTCTCAAAATAAGGAATTTGTGTAAAAGTAAGTTTTTTGTGTTTATTGTTTTATTAATGGAATACTTAAAACGTGTGACAACTTTGAGAAAAATAATGAGTGTGTGTATCCACTTCCTAGTTTTGGTAAAGACTAACGTTTTTTTAAAAGATTTATTTTATTCATCTGAAAGAGTTATAGAGAGAGGTAGAGACAGAGAGAGAGGGAGAGAGGTCTTCCATCCGCTGGTTCACTCCCCAGATGGCCACAACGGCCAGAGCTCTGCCAATCCGGAGCCAGGAGCTTCTTCAGGGTCTCCACACAGGTGTAAGGGCCTAAGGACTTGGGCCACCTTCCACTGCTATCCCAGGCGATAGTAGAGAGTCAGATGGGAAGAGGAGCAGCTGGGACTAGAACTGGCGCCCATATGGGATGCCGGCGCTTCAGGCTAGGTTTTTTTTGTTTTTGTTTTTGTTTTTTTTTTTTTTTTTTTTTTTTTGATAGGCAGAGTGGACAGTGAGAGAGAGAGACAGAGAGAAAGGTCTTCCTTTGCCGTTGGGTCACCCTCCAATGGCCGCCGCGGCCCGCGCGCTGCGGCCAGCGCACCGCGCTGATCCGATGGCAGGAGCCAGGTACTTGTCCTGGTCTCCCATGGGGTGCAGGGCCCAAGCACTTGGGCCATCCTCCGCTGCACTCCCTGGCCACAGCAGAGAGCTGGCCTGGAAGAGGGGCAACCGGGACAGAATCCGGCGCCCCGACCGGGACTAGAACCCGGTGTGCCGGCGCCGCATGCGGAGGATTAGCCTAGTGAGCCGCGGCGCCGGCCTCAGGCTAGGGTTTTAACCCGCTGCACCACAGCGCCAGCCCTCAGACTAACATTTTTGGCCCTAATCATTTATTTAAGGAAAAAAAATTACAAATTTGGATGGAGTCCATGCTTTTTGAATACTCTACCCTTTCTCCTGCCTCCCCCCATCCTGTCTGTTAATGGACATTGGCATTTCAGATCATTTGCTCTCACAGATAAGGCCACAGTTAACAATATCTCAGTGTCTTCATGTGCAGGAGTTTCCCTCAGTTAGCATCGCTGGGGTGGAATTGTTAAGTTGTGGTATTTCACATCTTGAGCACCACGTGGTGCCAGCAGTGTGGCAGCAGCAGATTGAGCTGCGTTGTGACATGGATGTCTCCCATCAGAGCACTGGTTCAAGTCCAAGTTGTTTGGCTTTCAATCCAGCTCCCTGCTGATGCACCTAGGAAGGCAGTAGAAGGTGCAAGTACTTAGCTGCCTACTGCCCTCGTGGGAGACCTGAATGGAGTTGCTGCCTCGGGGCGTCAGCCTGGCCCAGCCCTGGCTGTGGTGGCTCTTTGGGGAGTGAACCAGCAGATAGAGCTCTCTTTTTCTCACTCGTTCTCTCACTCTGCCTTTCAAATGAATAAAAATAAATATTGTTAACAAAATAGGTACTGCCTAATTGCTTTTCACAGTGGCTGTAGCAGTTTTTAGTCCTGGAGGCAGTATAGGAGAGTTCCAGCAGCCCCGCCATGTGGCCAGTGCTGGTGCTGTGGACTGCGATCCTCATCGCTCTCTGTTCCCAGGTGGCAAGGGAACTTGGCATCTTCCCCTTTTTATCATCAATCAAGGCTCTGGCTTTTTTTTTTTTTTTTTTAACTATTTCTTTATTTGTTTGAAAAGCAGAGTTACAGAGAGAAAGGAAGAGTTAGAGAGAGAGAGACCTTCCATCTGCTGGTTCACTCCTGGGGCTGGGCCAGGCTGAAGCCAGGAGCCTGGAATTCCATCTGGGTCTCCCATATGGGTGGCAAAAGTCCCAAGTACTTGGACCATCTTCTGTTGCCTTCCCAGGCACACTAGCAGGAAGCTGGATTGGAAGTAGAGCAGCTGGGACTTGAACCAGCACTCCGATATGGGATGCTGGCATTGCAAGTAGAGGCTTAACCTGCTGTGCCACAATGCTGATCTCTAAAAAATCCTGTTTTATACATAATCATGTTTTATACATAAAATATAAACTTAAGAATTTTCAAAACCAAAAGGAGTGTGAACAGGCTTAAATTTATTTTTTAAATTTAATAACTATATTGGAAAAGACTTTATTTGCTATGTTTAAAGATAGGTGAATAGATAAACTTTCCAAAGGCAACGAGACTATATCTGTTTCATTTTAAAGATCATAAACAGAAATCTGGTATCTCTTGCTGGTGTTATCTGGGGCTAATCACTCTTATGTTAAATAATCTCTTCTTCCTTTCTCTCAGAACTCTGTCCAGTACCTTGAGCCTTTTCCTTCTGTCTGTTCTGATAGTGTGGGTTCCTTAAAGAACACAGGATGCTGTATGGGCTTTTACAGTCAGGGTAGATGCAATTTTTAGACAGTAAAAATATGGCCACAGAGTGTATTCATTGTATGAAAAGGATAATCTCATCTCTCTTTCTATACTTTTCTAAAAAAAAAAAATGTCTGCAGAAAGGTAAGAAAGGGGATTAGTTTGTGTCAAACTGCCAAAAAGCAGTAGAAGAAGACTTCTTGGTTGTTAGTTTATTAATTGGGAAGTTAAGAAATATACCCCTTAGTCCTTTCGTCCTGTTCCTGATGCAGAGTGCACCTGAGCTTCTGTAGGACAGCTGCAGTGGGCATTGACGGTGCAGTGAGCAATGACTGCTGGCTCACGTGTGCCTTCTCTCCCACCCCGACCCCAGGACCATCGTCCCCTGGAAGAGCTTTCGACAGGCTCTCCATGAAGTGCATCCCATCAGCTCCGGACTGGAGGCCATGGCTCTCAAATCTACCATTGACCTGACCTGCAATGATTACATTTCAGTGTTTGAGTTTGACATCTTTACGCGACTCTTTCAGGTAGGGTGCTAAAAAGTTGACTTCAACGGGTTACTGCAACTTTTCTGAAAAGAAAGTATTTTTTTAAAAACATAGTATTTGGAATTGTGTCTATTGATAAAAGCGTTTTAATTTATTTTAGAAACCATAAGCAAAAAAAGAAAAGACTAAAACTACTCTAGTGTGTGTATACATATATATATAAATATATATATAGATATAAATACATAGTAGCTACATATAATCTGCTTTCTTCCCTACACATCTTCTTCTTATTGAATATTCTTTTGCATTATTTTAATGATTATGAGTAGCTAAGAAAAAAGGTATATTTCACCATTTTCTGTTATTGGACATTTACCTATGTTAACTTCAAATATTAAAATTCTTAACTATTGGCCGGCGCCGTGGCTCAACAGGCTAATCCTCCACCTTGCGGCGCCGGCACACCGGGTTCTAGTCCCGGTCGGGCGCCGGATTTTGTCCCGGTTGCCCCTCTTCCAGGCCAGCTCTCTGCTGTGGCCAGGGAGTGCAGTGGAGGATGGCCCAAGTGCTTGGGCCCTGCACCCCATGGGAGACCAGGAGAAGTACCTGGCTCCTGCCATCGGATCTGCATGATGCACCGGCCGCAGCGCGCTGGCTGTGGCGGCCATTGGAGGGTGAACCAATGGCAAAAGGAAGACCTTTCTGTCTGTCTCTCTCTCACTGTCCATTCTGTCTGTCAAAAAAATAAAAAAATAAATAAAAATTAAAAAAAAATCTTAACTATTGATATTGAGTTTTATCAGTACTTCAGAATGAACTTAGTTCTTCCTGCAAAAATAATGGTGTCTCCAGTATGTACAGGCCAACTTACCCAAGTGTTGATCTGGGACTCTGTCCTGTTCTGTTTTTGTTTGTTTAACCTCACTGCTGCTGGGTTAGGGCTGCGTTACAGTTTCTCAGACTTCATTTTGTGTAGTTGTGTTTTCCTGTAAGCGTATATTCCCTTCTTCCTAGCTTCTCAGAGTTTTGGTCTGTCTGCTGCCGGAGAAGCCCTGTAGTGGAGCACTGTGACAGTCAGTCAGCGCTCTGGGCAGAGGCCTGAGGGGTTTTTCTGCGCCTTGTTGCCCTGAAGCTGGCTGTGTGTCTGAGCCCACCTGTCTGTGATGTCCCTCTTGTTTCTAGCCCTGGTCCTCCTTGCTCAGGAACTGGAACAGCCTTGCTGTGACGCATCCTGGCTACATGGCTTTCCTGACCTATGATGAAGTGAAGGCACGGCTCCAGAAATTCACTCACAAACCGGGCAGGTCAGTGCCGTGAGGTGCAGTGCTTTCTTCTTGTGCGTTCTGTTCTCTCGTGACTTCTGCTGGAGAAGAAGGAACGGAGTCTTTTGTTCATCTCCAGCGGCTGAGATGCTACAGTAGGATCGGTGTCTGTTTATTAGAAGAATTAACTGACTCAGATCCTATGATTTGATAAATGCATTCCAGCCACTTACTAATTGAGTTTATGGGCCCTTTTTCTTCTGATCTGGAGTCATTGAAGAAGTTGTTCTCGATGGTCCTTTTGATTTTTGCCTCTGTCGCCTCTGCCCTCATGGCAGCGTGTCTATGAACTTCTCTGGTGTCTGTTTGCAGTTACATCTTCCGGCTGAGCTGCACTCGTCTGGGTCAGTGGGCTATCGGATATGTCACTGCCGACGGGAACATCCTCCAGACAATCCCTCACAACAAACCTCTCTTCCAAGCACTGATCGATGGCTTCAGGGAAGGCTTGTGAGTATCTACTACTGCTGCTTCTCAGCCGGGAACTTAGGGACCATCAGATGTCATCATGGGGCCGGCACCTGAGACACTGGCATCCCATATGGGCGCCAGTTCAAGACCTGGTTGTGCACTTCTGATCCAGTTCCCTGCGAATGGCCTGGGAAAAGCAGCAGAAGATGGGCCCAGTCCTTGGGGCCCTGCATCCATGTAGGAGACCCGGGAAAAGCTCCTGGTTCCTGGCTTCGGCCTGGCCCCGTGCTGGCCAATGCAGCCATCTGGGAGTGAACCAACAGATGGTAGATCTTGGTCTGTCTCTCTGTAACTCTGCCTTTCAAATAAATAAATAAATCTTTTATAAAAACTTCACATTACTGACTTCATTCCAGGTTTTCTTTACAGATTAAGATTGAGGGAACATATTAATAAATCATACTGATTTGACCTTCAGGCTTTTATAGGACTTTTGGTTTTTTGGATAGGAATTTTGTGAATGAAATTGCTTTTCTCTGTTGCTTCATTTATTGTCATGAGTAAATGTTGTTTCTCCTTTTCCAAATATTAACTTATATTCAAGTTTATATTAGATTTAAAAATATACCACAGGGCACACATATGGATGTGCTAAGCCAGCTCTTGGGATGCCTGCATCCCATAACAAAGTGCGTGGGATTGAGTCCTGCCTCCGCTTCCGATCCAGCTTCCTGCTATTGCACCTGGGAGGCAGCAAATGATGGCCCAAGTATTTGGGGTCTCTGTCACCCATGTGGGAGAGGTGCAGTTCCTGGCTCCTGGCTTTGGTCTGGCCCAGCTGCAGCTGTTGCAGGCATTTGAGGAGTGAATCATGATGTGGAAGATCTCTGTCTGTCTCTCCCTCTGTGTCACTCTGCCTTTCAAATCAATACAGACATCAATAAATCATGAGATGGAAATGGACCAGTCAGCAGGAAGTTCGAGCAGTTGTTTAGCCACCTGAGAGCGACGAGATGCTCGTTGTGGCCATAGGCCACGGAGGCCTCTACCCTGACTTCATTTCGGTTAAGCAGCATTTTTTCAGGCTTTCAGATTTTGTAAACTATGCTAATATTTTTGACTGAGTGCTTCCTCATTCACGAATTGCTTGTCGTTAGGAATTCAGATTGGTTATTGGCTGGTAAGGACTAGGAATGCCAACAGTTGACCAGGTATGAGAAGATTAGCCTGTGTTTTGGGAAAGCCCGCTTTCCCACCCTGGGTCACCTTCTGCAGTAGCATGGGAACTGAAAGAAGTTTCCCTCAATTGTCAGCAGTTTCAAGCTGGAAGCTCCCTGATAGGTGATCTCTGTCTTAATTTGCTTCTTGTGTTACATTTAAATTGATATTCTCAGTGCATTACACTAGTAAGCAAAGACATTTTGGGTCTTTGATCAAAAGTAAATTACGGGGGCCGGCACTGTGACGCAGTGGGTTAAAGCCCTGGTCCGAAGCACCGGCATCCCATACGGGCGCCGGTTCAAGTCCTGGCTGCTTCTCTTTTGATCCAGCTCTCTGCTATGGCCTGGGAAAGCAGTGGAGGATGGCCTGGGTTCTTGGGCCCCTGCACCCATGTGGGAGATCCGGAGCAAGCTTGTGGCTCCTGGCTTTGGATAGGCACTCCTCTGGCCGTTGTGGCCATCTGGGGAGTGGGGCAGTGGATGGAAGACCTCTCTCTCTGTCTGTACCTCTCTCTGTAACTCTGTCTTTCAAATAAATAAAAATAAGTCTTTAAAAAAAAGAGAGTAAATTACTGGGGCCAGCATTGTGCATTGTGGCTTAACAGGTAAAGCCACTACCTGCAGTGCTGACATCCCGTGTGGGCACCAGTTTGAGTCCTGGCTGCTCCAATTCTGATACAGCTCTCTGCTATAGCCTGGAAAAGTGGTAGAAGATGGCCCAAGTCCCTGGACCCCTGCACTCGTGTGGGAGACCTAGAGAAGCTCCTGACTCTTGGCTTCAGATTGGCTCAGCTCTGGCTGTTGTGGCCATTTGGGGAGTGAGCCAGTGGATGAGAGACTTCGTCTCTCTCTCTCTCTGCCTCTGCCTTTCTGTAACTCCTCCTTTCAAATAAATAAATAAATAAAAGTAAATTACAAATTTATATCATGGGGCCAGTGATGTGGCACAGCAAATTAAAGCACTGTGTGTGAAACTGGCATTCTACATCAAAGTGCCACTTGAGTCTCGGCTGCTCTGTTCCAATCCAGCTCCCTGCTAATGTGCCTAGGAAGGCAGCGGAAAATGGCCCAAGTGCTTGGTCCACTGCCACCCACTTGGGAGACCCAGATGGACTTCCAGGCTCCTGATTTTGGCCCAGCGCAGCCCTGATTGTTGCAGGCATATGGGGAGTGAACCAGTCGGTGGACTGTGTCTCTTCCCCTTTTCTCTGTCACACTGCCTTTTGAATAACTAAATCTCTTATAAAAATATTTCAGATCTTGTGGCCATTCATTGATTAAAAGGAATCAGTAAACTATGGCCCAACTGTTTTGATGGAACCCTCAAGCCAAGATAATTGTTTCTTTTTAAAGTGTTTAAAAACCAACAACCAAAGAAGACTGTGATAGCAACCTACAGATATGAGGGCCCAAACCATTCCCTCCTGGATCCAGCCCTTTATAGAGGCATCTTGCCAGCCCCTTGATCAAAAGACAGAGCCTCTTGCATTGTGCCCTGGCAAGGGAGTATCCGTGTTTGGAGAATGGGAGAACGTCTTCCTGGAACTGTTCTGTTTTTTTTTTTTTTTTTTTTCTATATTAATAAGATTTTTCTTCACACTTACATAAAGTTGCCCTTTTAAAATGGGAGATTCCTAGATATCATTTGTCTCAATTTGCAAGTATTAATAAATTGGCTTCAGTAAACCTCCAGGGTTGGTTACTCTTTTTACAGCTATTTATTTCCTGATGGACGAAATCAAAACCCTGACTTAACAGGCTTATGTGAACCAACTCCCCAGGACCACATCAAGGTGACCCAGGTAATTCGTGTTCTACAGTATAGCCATGAAGCCTTTGTATAGAAGTTAGAGAACAACAGTATCATCGAATTAATGGAAGAGAAGACTGTCATTTGAAACGGATGACAGGATTAGTAGATTTGTGTGTGTGGTTTAGCTCAAAGTAGAACTGAACTAGATGCTTTCTGTTTCATGGAAAGGCATAACTGTCTTCGCCTTTCCTGTTAGCGTTTGTAATTGCAGTCATTCATTCAACAGATAACTCTTAATCCCTTTTAATCAAAGGAACAATACGAATTATACTGTGAGATGGGCTCCACGTTCCAGCTGTGCAAAATCTGTGCCGAGAACGACAAGGACGTGAAGATCGAGCCCTGTGGGCACCTCATGTGCACATCCTGTCTGACCTCCTGGCAGGTATGGCTCCACCCATGCATTTTCTCAGTCATGTAATCTCTCCCAAGAATTGCATGTTACATACCCTTTTCAGATGCAAAGAGCCTGGTCTGTAGGTAAGTTTAAATGTTTAATTTCTATTTTACTTCTGAAAACGTATTTCCGAATGGACAGGTATCCTAAGTGCTTCCGGGTGGATTTGTTACCAGGGTCTGCTTCCTTTGCAGGAATCCGAAGGTCAGGGCTGCCCTTTCTGCAGATGTGAGATTAAAGGTACTGAGCCCATTGTGGTGGATCCGTTTGACCCTAGAGGAAGTGGCAGCCTGTTGAGGCAAGGAGCAGAAGGAGCTCCCTCCCCGAACTATGACGACGATGACGATGAACGAGCTGATGATTCCCTCTTCATGATGAAGGAATTGGCTGGTGCCAAGGTAAGACTGCAATTTAAGAGACTGGCAAAATCCTGTCTGAGTTGTGTTCTAAAGCCATAGACTCTTGATGATATCCAAGTAAAAGGGCAATAATAGCTGGCTTTTCAAAAATCATTTTTTTTTAATTTGAAAGGCAGAGTGATGGTGAGGGAGAGGGAAAGAGAGAAAGAGTGCTTCCATTTGCTGGTTCACTCCCCCAATTTTTTTTTTTTTTTTTTTTTTTTGGCGTCTCAACCGCGCAGGAGGGCGGGGGCGCAGAGGGGCAGAGCGGGGCGCGGGCAGGGGCGGCGGGGCCGGGCGGGGGCCCGAGCAGGGCTCAGGCGAAGTAGTTGATGTAGATCCTGTCGGGGCTGACGCGCAGGCGCTCGGACAGCAGGCCGCACAGCAGCTTGCTGTAGGTGCGGTTCTGCGCGCCGCCGATCTTGCCGATCGCTCGAGCCGCCGAACGCCATGATCTGGTCCGGGACCACGTGCACCGCGATGTACTGGGCCGGCTTGCCCGTGGCCTGCGCCAGCTGCTGGGTGAGCTCCGAGAGGAGCCCGTCTGGCACGGAGGCGCGGGGCACGTTGGTGTTCACGAGGAACATCGAACATCGGCATGGTGGCTCTCGGACGGCGGCCCTGGAGCAGTGCCTCACTCCCCAAATCTTTCAACAGCCAGAGCTGGGCCAGGTCAAGGCCAAGAGCCCAGAACTCCATCCAGGTCTCCCACATAGGTGGCAGGGACCCGGGGATTTGAGTTGTCTTTCACTGCTTCCTCAGACACATTAGCAGGGAGCTGGATCAGAAACAGAGCAGCCAGGACTTGAAGTGTGGTGTTCTGATAGGGGATGCCAGCATCACAAGCAATGCTTGTGTGACACAGCATCAGCGCCACAATGCACTTACTTTAATTCATAGTCCTTACAATAAGGCTTTGAGTCGATACCATTATTATCTTCATATTAACAGATGAAGAAGGGGCCGGTGCTGTGGCGTAGTGGGTTAAAGCCATGACCTGCTGGTTTGAGTCCCAGCTGCTCTGCTTCCGATCCAGCTCTCTGCTATGGCCTGGGAAAGCAGTAGAAGATGGCCCAAGTGCTTGGGCCCTTGTACCTGTGTGGGAGACCCAGAAGAAGCTCCTGGCTTCGGATCAGCTCAGCTCTGGCCATTGAATTCATCTGAGGAGTGAACCAGCGGGTGGAAGACCCTCCCCCCCTCTGGCTCTACCTTTCTCTCTAACTCTGACTTTCAAATAAATAAACAATAAAAATCTTAAAAAAAAAAAAAACAAAAACAAAAAAACAAAAAACAAAAAACAGATGAAGAAACCAAGGCACAGAGAGGTTAAGGAATGTGCTGAAGATCACACAGTGAGTGAGTTGAATCTGGGTCTATGGCCAGGCATTCCAGCTGTGAGGCCCACATTCTTACTGTGTACCTCAGAATGGGGCTTCTGCTCATAGAGCTTCATGCAGAAAATGGCGCAGTTAAAGAATTAGCCCTTATTTTACCTCTGTGATTAGGATATGTTGTTCTTTTTTTCTAATGGAGTCTCAGCATTAGAAAATTAGTTAAAAAAAAAAAAAAGAAGGCACTACCAATCAAACAAATGGCATCTGAGTGCTTGGAGACTGGTGGGAAGTACTGTACCACGCAGAGGCTTCGTGACCAGGAAAGGCCCCAGGGAAGGCAGGGACGGGATGTGAGGAAGTTAGGTTATATCGCGTGGTGGGATAACTGGGAATTGATCCATGAGTCTTTGAAGTCGGGCAGTCCTTGAAGATTGTGCTAAATGTGGGGCAAACCAGATTCTCTAGTTTAGGATGTTATCAATTCTTGGCCTGCATTTCCTTGATACAAAAGAAACTTTGCTTTATATCAGCATCTAACTGGGTAGCATATAATAGGTGATCAGTAAGCATGTTAAAAATTGTTTATAGTTTTATTTATTTATTTGAAAGAGAATGACTAGAGAATCTCTGATCTGCTGGTTCACTTCCCAAAAGCCCCCAACAGCTGTAGCTGGGTCAGGCTGAAGCTAGGAGCCAGGAACTCCGTCTGGGTTTCCCACATGGGTTGCAGGGACCCAAGTACTTGGGCCATCATGCTGCCTCCCCAGTGCATCAGAAGGGAGCTGGATCAGAAGCAGAGGCGGGACTTGATCCTAAGCGTTCTGATAATGAGATGCGGGTGTGCCAAGTGTGAACTGCTGTGCTGAGAGACCCACCTGAGAGAATGCTTTATCTCTTCAGTGGCTGGATCCAGTTCGTGTTGCCTTGTCTCAGGTGCTCCTGCTTCTCGAGTCGTGGGCTGCTCCATGGATCTGAACCTCTCGCTCCTTTGCCTCACACACATTGACGGCTTTTCAGTCCAATCCACCCTCTTTTCCAGGTCCAGGCACTTTGCCTGAAACTCTTCCACTTTGTGTTTTGTGGTCTGGCCAGGCTAATCCACTTAAAATCTCTCCCCTTTTTCTCTTGGTGGTTTCTGTGTAATTTAGCTTCGTTTCCTAGGAAACCTTGCCCGGCTGTACCCTGCAGCCCTATCCCCATTTTACACACACATCTACGCAGAAGCTAGGCCCAGCCCGATGTTTCTGGGGCCTTGTGAATCTGTCATAGAACTTAGCACCTTGGAACATTTTATTAAAAGTATTCTCATCGTGGGGCTGGCGCTGTGGTAAAGTGGGTTAACGCCCTGGCCTGAAGCACTGGCATCCCATATGGGCCACTGTTCTAGTCCCGGCTGCTCCACTTCTGATCCAGCTCTCTACTGTGGCCTGGGATAGCAGTGGAAGATGGCCCAAGTTCTTGGGCCCCTGAACTCACATGGGAGACCCAGAAGAGGCTCCTGGCCCTGGCTTTGGATCGGCGCAGCTCCAGCCGTTGTGGCCATCTGGGGAGTGAACCAACAGAAGGAAGACTTCTCTCTCTGTCTCTCTCTCTCTCTCTCTCTGTAACTCTTTCAAATAAATAAAATAAATCTTTAAAAAAAAGTATTCTCATTGTAAGTTCCTAGATTTATCAGTAATGAGTAGTTGAGGAAATGTGGCCTGTTTGAACAGTACGTTTTTTTTTTTTAAACTATGTATTTATTTATTTATTGACAGGCAGAATTAGTGAGAGAGAGACAGAGTGAAAGGTCTTCCTTTCCATTGGTTCACCCCCCAAATGGTCGCCACGGCCAGTGTGCTGCACCAATTCGAAGCCAGGAGCCAGGTGCTTCTCCTGGTCTCCCATGGGGTGCAGGGCCCAAGCACTTGGGCCATCCTCCACTGCACTCCCGGGCCACAGCAGAGAGCTGGCCTGGAAGAGGGGCAACCGGGACTAGAACCTGGGGTGCCGGCGCCGCAGGCGGAGGATTAGCCAAGTGAGCCGCGGCACTGGCCACGATATGTTCTTTGTATTTGGAGTTGACAGTTGTTTGTCTTGGCCCCTCATAGCAGGTTCTTTGTCAGTATTTAAAAGGTTCATTTGACCACTAAAGCAGTTTTATGTTCTTAGGTAGATGCTGTCTTCAGTTGTTAAAAGTTTACTGGTAACTCTTGGAATATTAGGGAAGCTAAGCAGTAAGATAAAGAAGTCATGATGATTTATACTTGTGTTTATTTGAAATTTAAAGACCTTTTTTATGATATTTTAAAAGACTTATTTATCTGAAAGTTGGAGTTACACAGAGAAAGGAAGAGACAGAGAGAGAGAGAAAATGAGAATCTTCCATCTGCCGGTTCACTCCCCAGATGGCTGCAACAGCTGGATCTGGGCTGGACCAAAGCCAGGAACCTGGAGCTTCTTCTGGGTCTCCTACTTGGGTGCAGGGGTCCAAGCACTTGGGCCATCTTCTGCTGCTTTTCCAGGCCACAGCAGGAATCTGGATCGGAAGTGGAGCAGCTGGTACTTGAACTGGCGCCCATTTGGGATGCTGGTGTTGCAGGTGGCGGCTTTACCCACTACACCACAGTGCTGGCGCTTTCATATTTTTATAGTCAGGCAGTACAGTGAGCCTTTTTCAGTTTTGGTCTGGGTACAAGTTACATATTTTGGGGTGAGTAACCTCCATGTTTAGTTTGAAGTAGCAATATGATTAGCTAACCCTCTGCACATAAGAGAGAGACAGAGACAGATGGTGAGCAGAGAACCTTCTTGAACAAACGCAGGGAGGTCAGAGCAGCAGTGGCACCTGTTGGGGACTGTGGACATCCTATTGGTGGTGGAGGCCAGACTGAGAGATCTGGAAAAGCCAGCCCCGAGAGAGAGGTCTGATGGGATAAGAACCTGGGAATGGCTGATGGGTTTTGAGTTAGCGACTGTTGAGGAATGGCAGAGCTGATTGTGGTAAGAGAATTTTGTGAGAAGAGACGGTTGAGAGGGTCAGTGATGAGGTGTTTGTGCTGAGTGGGAGTTAGCTTCACTGCTCGTCTGACTCTTAGTCCTTGGCGTGTGCTGCTTGGTGTTGACTCTTACTGCTTTGTGCTCTGCCGTGACGCCGTGTTTCTTACACACGAGTGGAAGCTAGTAGCTGGTGATGAAGGCCTTCTTTTCTCCCGCTGGCCAGCCAGCACTGACAGGACGCAGGAGGGGGTCGTGGTTTTCCTGTCGCCTTGCAGTAGTGTCTATAATGCGTGTTTGCTGCTGCCCGTCAGCGCGGCTTCCTGTTAGGGAACTGCACGTGCAACATAGCATTCCAGAGAAGTCCCAGCCCTCCTCTGGACAGCTTCCTTCCTTCCGCCAGCTTACCACTGTTCCTTGCCCTGGTCCAGGCAGGCACTGCAAAAAGCTGCACGTGCATTGTTTTCCTAGGTTGGCACCTCACTTTTTAGAACATAAATTGACAGAAAATAGTAACCCATTCTAGTTACCAAGTTGAAATAATTTATGTCTGGGGAGTACTCAGGATGGATGTTGGTGATATTGTGGATCGTTTTCTCTTAGAAATCTCTGTCTTTTTCTTTTCATCAGAATAAGCCACAGAAAAGTTACTGTCTCTGCTTGCTTATTCTTCCCCCTGAACATTTCCCCACGTGGTTTGTTCAGGGACTGGTGCCCGTCCCATTCTTTTTATATAGGTTCTGTTTCTGATCCTGCAAAGATTTTTTTTTCTTCATCCAAAGAAAGTAGTAGAAAACTGTGATACTGCTGAAAACTGTAAGTGAGGGAACTTTGTCAGCACTGCCGTTTCCAGATGGATTTGCCTGTAGTTTGCCACCTACATGGTATTTCTGTGATTGAGAGTGCCCTCTTATGGTGACAGAAAATAGTGCAGTAAGGGCTAGAATCTGTACGTTTCTGAGTTTTTAAAAAACGAGGGGTTTGTGTGACCCAGGCCTGTCTGGCCTATTGGTAGTCACAGTCCGTGTTCACATCTGCAGCCTTGGCAGGAGTTGACTGATGCCAGTTCCCCCAGCCAGAGCAACCTGGTTATACAGTTTATTTGTTGTAGGTGGAGCGACCTCCGTCTCCGTTCTCCATGGCCCCACAAGCTTCCCTTCCCCCAGTGCCACCACGACTTGACCTTTTGCATCCTCGAGTGTCTATTCCTCCAAGTGCTTCTGGCCTTGGCACTGCTTCGAAGGTAAAGCATTACCCATCTCTGCAGTCTGCCGAGTCCTCGCCGTGCATTAGTGGGCTTCATTGATTTCCTCCCGTTGTGCTTCCACAGGCTGCCTCTGGCTCGTTGCACAAGGACAAACCGCTGCCAATACCTCCCACACTGCGAGATCTTCCGCCACCACCGCCTCCAGACCGGCCCTATTCTGTTGGAGCAGAAACCCGACCTCAGAGACGCCCCCTGCCCTGTACACCAGGCGATTGTCCGTCCAGGGACAAGCTGCCCCCTGTCCCCTCTAGCCGCCTTGGGGACTCATGGCTGCCCCGGCCAATCCCCAAAGTACCGGTAGCTGCCCCAAGCCCCAGTGACCCCTGGACAGGAAGAGAATTAACCAACCGGCACTCACTCCCATTTTCCTTGCCCTCACAAACGGAGCCCAGGGCAGAGGTTCCCAGGCTTGGAAGTACATTCAGTCTGGATATTTCCATGGTGAGTCTTAAGTTTGAAATTATTTAGCCTGTTACTGAATATTTATGGGTGATATCTTAGGGATCAGAGTTTTATATGATAGGTTTTGCATAGAATCCAGAGATAACATGAGGGCACTTCAGGAAGTTTGTGCAAAATGAAACTAAAAAATCTTTTTTTGGTGCAGAAAAAATTGAGGCATTCACATGTAGTTTTTTCTAACGCACGTTTTCCCTAAGCCTTCCGAAGACTCCTCCTAGAGCATAATCCCCGTCCTCCAAAAGCGTGAGTGTGAGTAGAGCGAGTGGGGGCCAGCTTGTGGGTGTCTTCCTGTGGTTGCTGTGGCACTAGAAAACACGCAGTTTAGAAAAGGAGACATGACCTCCAGCCAGAGCCACCGTGAGGGCCTGATGGAGAGTGGCGTCCGAAACTCAAGTCTTCTTTGGAAAATGGATCGGAGCCCCAACAGAGAGGTGTAAGGGGTATTGTGGCATGATGAGTAGGTCGACTTGAGTGGAGCAGAAATGTTGTGGTTAGACAGGACCAGAGGCAGTGGTAATACTAGATTGGAAGACCTTGGATACTCCTTCCCAAAAGCATTTGAATTTAGTTGGGTGGGCAGATTTTAAATTAGTGAAGTGACATGAGCAAAATGATGAATGGGGGAGATAATGTAGTAGTGTGTGCAGGATGGTTAAGAAGAGAGGAGACTGAGAAGGGCAGTGGTCTTTCCTCTAAGCACATAGGGGTTCTAGAACTAGGGAGATGGGAGAGGAATGTTTGGTCTTCTGTTGGTTCACGTATGCACTCACCAAAAAATCTTGCCTTCACATTTGTTTTCTAGTGGGAGGAAAACAGTGTAGAGTGAGTAAGATCTGTAGTCTGTTCACAGAGAAGACTGTTAGGAGAAAAACAGCTCAGGTATAGGGAGAGCTGGAGCTGGGGTGGAAGGCACATGGAGGACCCCCCTACGTTTCTGAGCCAGAGGGAGGGTGGGCTGTGCTGATCCTGGGAAAGATTGTTCCAGAATGAAGGGGAAGCAGATGGCAGAGTGCATTTAAGGAACATCCAGGGGTTTAGTGTAGCTGCACTAAAGGAGCAGAGGGTACATTGCCGTCGGTAAGTAGAAGCGGGCAGACGGAGCAGTGCCCTGGAGAGCATGAGTCGGATGCAGGAAGACTGGGGAGGGGAGTAGGCAGTGGGTGGAGGCCAAGGCGGGAAGTTGCACCCATACTTGCTGAGGTTTTCAACCCAGCTACCTGGGGACGGGCTGAATGTGCGAAGCGCCGCTGATGGAGGAATCGGCAAGTGGGAGTCTGTGACCCGACCACGCCGGGGTGGGAGCGTGCCGTGCAGAGCCGTGGCACGAGAGAATGGTGTGCACTTGGTTGCTGGGACGGGAAGGGAGCGGGTAGCTGGCATCCATGTGGTAGCAGTCTGCTGTGACTGTGGTAGCAGCGACGGAGAATGACCATTTTGAGTTTGGTTGTAGATTATTTAAACTAGAAATGGTGTTTGTATCGATAGCTAAACAAAAAAACACCTGTTCCCCTGACTCACTCTAGATCTGTCTCCCTAACCCTTATATTTGAACGTTCCTCAGAGCCGGAAAGAAAGCGTGCCTTTGTCAGTGCGATGAGCCCTAGGCAGGGCACTGACAGAGAGGGCTGTGTCTGTGTGTTGTCCTTGTTGACTGAATAGATTAAGAGGAGATACTTAGCTGCGGTAAGGAGGTTCTCTTTCAGCACTTTGCTTTACTCTCCAGAATGTGAACAGCAGCCCCCTGGCAGGTCCAGAGTGTGAACACCCCAAAATCAAGCCGTCTGCATCTGCCAACGCCATCTACTCTCTGGCTGCCAGGTACGGTGACTAAAGCAAGCTGTGTTGCACACCGTGGGCTGTGCTTTCCAGCGGCTCACTTACAGGAAATTGAGGAAACCAAGAGAAGTGGAAAAAGAAAATAAAAGTTGGTCTGTAGCTGTACCAGGCAGCAACAGTTGTATATTATGTTTTGGATCATTTTCTTCTTTTCTCTTCTCTGTGTGCATGTACATAAATCTGCCTTGTTGAAGCGTGTCCATTTTATTAATCTTTTCCAAGAAGTAATTTTGGTTGTGTTAGTTTTCTTTTTAAATAATTTTTAAAAATATTATTTGAAAGGCAGAGTGACAGAGAGAGAAGGGGAAAAAGAGAGAGAGGACTTCCCTCCACTGGTTCACTCCCTGAATGCCCACAGCAGCCGGAACTGGGCCAGACCAAAGCCAGGAGCCAGGAGTTCCATTCAGGTCTCCCATGTGGCTGTAGGAGCCCAGGTACTTGGATCACTTTCAGCTGCCTTCCGAGGCACATTAGCTGGAAGCTGGATTGGAAGCAGAGTTGGGCCTGGAACTAGCACTCCAGTACGGGATGTGGGCATGACAAGCAGTGGCCTAACCCTCTGTGCCACACTGCCAGCCCTCTGTGGTGATTCTACTGGGTGCCTGCTTTCTGTTCTTTTTCCAACTTTAATTTGGTTTGCTGTTTTCTGATGTCAGAAGTTGGATGCTGTATATTGGTCTCCGTGGACTGTGACAGATACCATAGACTGAGTGGTTTAAATGGTGGTGATTTATTTCTCACAATTCCCGAGGCTGAAGTCTCAGATCAGGATGCCCACAGGGTCTGTTTCTGTTTCTGATGAGAGCCCTCTTCCTGGCAGGTAGACAGCTGCCCTCCCATCTCACCATGTCCTTACATGGCCTTGCTGGGAGTGTGGCACCTAGGGAGGGGGGAGGATGGACAGAGAGAAAGCACCAGAGCAAGCTCTCTGGGGTGTTACTTTAAAAAAAGTTATTTATTTTCATCTAGTTGAAAGGCGGGGCAACAGAGAGAGGCAGAGACAGATCTTCCATCTCCGGTTTCCTCCCCAGATGCCTGCAGCAGTCAGGACCGGTCCACTCGGGGCTGGGTTGGAAGGGGTGGCCGGGATTCCAGCCTGCACTGCAACAGGGTACAGGTGTCCCAGGCCACTATGCCTGCCCGTGGGGTCTCTTCTTAAAAGGACAATAATTGGATCCATTCAGGCTCCACCAGCTGTGATTACCTCCTACAGTTATTATCTCCAAATATAGCCACACTAGGGGTGAGGGCTTCAGTGTATGGATCGGGTGTGGGTGCAGATGGAGGGGCCACAAATACTCACCCAAATGCTCTCGGCAGCCCTAACAGATACTCAGATACTTGGCTGCATTCAAGGCATTTTGATAAATCATATTTTCATTATCATTCAGTTCAAAATATATGATTTTTCCGTTTGTGATTTTGTGAGTTATTTATGGATTGCCTGATTTTTAAACCTTTGAAGGTTACCCTTCTGTTAGTGTTTTCTGGCTGCACAATCAGAAGCCATACTCCAGATGACTAGCTGCTGCTGAATCTGGGAGTGTGTGCCACCCTGGTTTCATGAGAGTGCGTCAGGGCTGGCGTCGTGCGCGCGCACGTGGCAGCGAGGGCAGGTTTGCTCATCACTCAGAGCAGGGCGTTAAATGTATATTGGTTCCTCCTTACTTGTTCTGTCCATTTCTGTTGTGTGTGTCTCATCTGTATAATTAGGGTACATAAAAACTTAGAGTCACTGACTGCTAAATGCTGAGTTTTTATTTACTGATTTTTTAAGATTTATTTTTATTTATTTGAAAGGCAGAGTGACAGAGGGAGAAGCAGAGAAAGAGATCCTCCATCTGTTGGTTCACTCCCCAGGTGGCTACAATGGCTGGGACCAGGCCAGGCTGAAGCAGGGGTCAGCACCTCCCTCTGAGTCTCCCGCATGGGTGGCAGGGGCCCAGGCACTTGGGTCATCTTCAGCTGCTTTCCCAGAGGAAGGCTCTAGGAGGGAGCTGGATCAGAAACAGAGCGGCTGGGACTCAAACCAGCACTCTGATAATGGGGTGCTGGCTTAACCTGCTGTGCCCTGACCCCTTCTCTTCTGTAACAGTTGTCCTAGAAACCCCAGCATGTGCCCTTGACTGGGTAGAGTACACTTTAAATCAGCATTCTTAAGTCTTCCTGCATGCTTACTTTTCCCACAAGTTTATCCTCTGGGACTGCTCATTTCTTCCTGCTTTGCCATCTGGACTCTGTCTGCCCGAAGCACTTCCGTGAGCCTGTGTGCGTGTGTTATCTTCTCTCTGGATTCTGATTCGTTTTGACTGAACATACAAATGTCTTTATTTCATTTCCATTTTTAAAAAATATGTGTTCATTGGGTGCAGTATCCCGAAGTGGTTATTTTCTTTTAGCTCTTTAAAAATATCATTCTACATCATCTTCTGGAGGTAGCTCTCGGCCTTCGTGTCGTTCCTTTATGGGTAACGTTTCTTTTTCTGGGTGCTCATAGGACTTTTTTTTTTTTCCGGTGGTTCCCTGGTTGCCTGTATTTTTACTGTAATGCTCTCATGTGATTTTCTCTATGCTACTTCAAAAACTTCATCGAAAGATAGAATTAAGAGTGGCATTGTGGTACAGCTGGATAAGCTGCCACCCAGGGTGCTCACATCCCATATCAGAGGCCTGGGGTCAAGTTTTGTCTCTGCTCTTGATCCAGCTCCCTGCTAATACACCTGGGAGGCGGCAGGTGATGGCTCAAGTGCTGGGGTTGTTGCCGTGCACCTGGAGACCCAGTTAGTGTTCTGGGCTCCTGGCGTCAGCCTGGTCCCATGGGAGCTGTTTGAAGGCATTTGGGGAGTGAACCAGCAGATGGTATCTCTTTCTCTCTATCTCTGTCTCCCCCTATATCTTTCTGTCACTCTGCCTTTCAAATAATCATTTTTTAATGCTTTTTTCATTTTTCAATGATAATAGTAATATAGACATAAAGTACTTTGTAGTAAGCATTTGTTGGTTTTATAGTTAGGAAAACTAAACACCAGTAAGTACAGAGAGACCAATAAATGCAAAAAGGATGCTGCTTGTATGAGAGCATTTCAGAGGTTCGTGGAAAATGGAAAATGTGTAAGTCATGCATACAATATGCTTTCTCATAACATCCGCTTCCCATCAACTTTTTGAAGACCTTATATACATGGATTCTACAATTTTTTTATCCTTATTTATTTTCAGATAGTGTTTATTCATTTTTCTTTATGTGAAAGGCCTGGAGACAGAGAGGGAGAGAGCTTCCATATACTGGTTCACTCTCCAAATGCCCACGACAGCTGATTCTGAGCCAGGCCAAAGCCAGGAGCCAGGAACTCCATCCAGGAGCAAAAGGGAAGGGAGGAGACACGGTGAATTCACAGTCCAAGAAGCAGTTCTAGGTGTGTGTTTCTCGTGCAGCTGGGTCTTTGTCTCCCTTCAGGGGGCAGGGGGCAGGGAGAGCTTTGTTCCCAAAGCTTCTGGCTGAGGGCTTTGGGTGTGACAGCAAGATCCCCCAAAGCGGAAGACTGGCACTTGTCCCAGAATGGATGCTAACTCTCAAGTCACTTTATCTTCCTTTATTTCAGATTTTTCTCATATAAAATAAAGGAGAAAAGTGTTTATACTCTAAGGTGTTATAGGAGAAAGTTTTTGATGATCAGTGTATCATTTGCAAGCATGGGTGGATTTTAGAATTGGAATTTGCTGCACGTACATCGCCAAGATGTTGTCAGGAAGCTCCCTGCTCTTATTTGCTTCCTCGTGAAAGAAAAATTGGGGTACTAGCTCCAGGACCAGGCCTTGACTAGGACACCTATCTGGGGAGTGGGACTAAGTGATACCAGGTACCCATCCCAGGTGTGATGCTTCGTGAGCATGATAAGCACACTTTTGATCAGCTGAAAGTGAATTATTTAAAAAAAAAAAAAAAGATTTATTTACTTGAAAGGCAGAGTTACAGAGTGACAGGTAGAGGCAGAGAGAATCTTCCTTCTGCTGGTTTACTCCCCAACTGGCCAGGTTATCTGGGTCTTCCACGTGGGTTCAGAGGCCCAAACTTGGACCATTTTCCACTGCTTTTCCCAGGCACATTGTCAAAGAGCTGGATCAGAGGTAAAGCCTGGGGCTGGCGCTGTGGTGTAGCAGGTGAAGTCACCACCTGCGATGCTGGCATCCCATACAGGCACTGGTCCAAGTCCTGGCTGCTCTGCTTCTGATCCAGCTCCCTGCTAATGTTCCTGGGAAGACAGTGGAGGATGACCCAAGTGCTTGGGCCCCTGCACCTGTGTGGGAGACCTAGATAAAGCTCCTGTACTGGCCCAGCTCCAGCCATTGCAGCCATGGGGGAATGAACCAGCAGATCAGAGACCTTTCCATCTGTCTCTCCCTGGCTCTGCCGTTCAAGTAAATAAATGAATAAATCTAAAATAAAAAAGAAGGGGAAAAAGAAGTAGAGCAACTGGGACCCAAACTGGTGCCCATACGGGATTCCAGCACTGCAGCTGTCAGCTTAATCCGCCGTGCCCCAGCACTGGCCCTGAAAGTGAACTTTTAATTAGTGTGCTTTGTAGTAATGACCGGTTTTGGTAGTAGATCAGCAGTTCTCTAGGTGGCCTGTGTTTTGCACTGTCGTATTGGAGCTGTGGGGCAGGCATTTGGCCTGCTGGTTAAGATGCCTGCATCTCATATTGCAGTACCTGGGTTGAGTGCAGCTTCCTGCTCCTGATGGCCAGCTTTCTGTTAGTGGAGAATCTGGGAGGCAGCGGTAACAGCTCGTCGTTGGGTTCCTGCCACCACCATCTGGGAGAGTTACTGTAGTCCCCGCTCTCCCCCACAAGCTGTTGGAGGCATTTGGGGAGTGAGCCAGTGGGTGGGAATGCACTCTGTGTGTGTGTGTCTCTCTCTCTCTTTCAAATAAATAAGTAAATAAAAATTCAGTAATAAATTTGAGTTGTGTCTGTTTTGAAGCCACTGATCTCATTCTTGAAAGTTTTCTGTTAACGTATTAGTTCTTTCTCCTCCCTGCCTCTGTTCTTCACCTGCTAGACCTCTTCCTGTGCCCAAACTGCCGCCTGGGGAACAGGGTGAGAGTGAGGAGGACGCAGAGTATATGACTCCTTCCTCGAGGCCTGTGGGACTTCAAAAGCCAGAGCCGAAACGGCCTTTGGAGATGACCCAGAGTTCATGGTAGGTTCACAGTAACCCTGTTTTGGACCAGACTCCTTAATCTGGATAATTGAGTTGACATCCCTCAGCTGCTTGGCCTGCTACCTACACATAGTGCTACCCAGCCAGAAATCAAGCAGAAAAGGAATTGTAGAACACTAGTGCCTAGTGTTTGAAGTCTTTGTTAAGTGTAAGCAGTTCCAGTTGGGTTTCCCCCACATCACAGTAACCTCAGCAGTGCACACATCTTCAGCTCTCGTTAGGAGTTCCCCTCCTGCCGGTTCTCAATGTAACACAGAAGGAGACCTTGATGGAGTCAGGGCCGGGTGGGGCACAGATGAGTCTTGCTAAGTTGGCAGGTAACACAGGTTTGTTTCCAAAGACCCTTAATGCTGTTTGCCTTCTGACTCAGGACATGTGACGGTGACGAGCAGATCGATAGCTGCACGTACGAAGCCATGTATAACATCCAGTCCCAAGTGCCATCCGTCCCTGAGAGCAGCACACTGGGTGAGTAGCCCATCTGCCACTTTAAACTCAGTGATGTGCCTTAAGAATGAGCCTGTAGTACGAGCATTTGGCTAATGAGAAAGCTGGAGCCAAGCAGAAAGTTCTTTTTAATAATCTTCTTCGGCAAAATGTCTGTGATCCATGCCCGGTAAAGACCCCTTGCTTCTTTGCTGTGCACACAGCTCATTCTCTTTCTGCTCTCCTGGCCTCCCAGGGCCCGAAGACCTTTGTGTTGTATGACCTGGACGTGTGCTGCTGGCCGCTCCCTCTGATTCCCATTGCAGTGATGACATTCTTTCATGTGTGGGCGGTGAACACTCAATTCCCATGGTAACTCGCTTACCAAGTTGAAAGGTCAAGAAGCCTGCACACACAGGCCCTTTGGCCGATCTTCTGAGGTGAAATGCAGAGACAAGTGTTGCATGGATGCTTGAGTCTTTGGCATCACTGGCTGTTAACCTTGGCAGGAATAACCCTTGACACGTTGAAAAAAGAGCCTTACAGGATTGGTGTGCATTTTAGTTCTTTTATCTCTGTCCACAAGGCCTTACATGACCGTGGTCGGGCCCTAGCGGGCCTTCAGGAATTGTTGAGTGAAGTAGAAGGTGGTGTGTGTGTGTGAATGAGTGGGTGCCGTTCTGTTGAAACAGGTTACAGGGTGCGTGCTGTCAGTTGAAGAAGGTAACCCAGAAGCTCTTTTCCAGGTGAAGGGACTTTGGCGGCAACCCCGGCCAACCCTGGCCCCGAGGAATCAGAAAACGAGGACGATGGGTACGATGTCCCCAAGCCGCCTGTGCCGGCAGTGCTGGCCCGCCGCACTCTCTCAGACATCTCGAATGCCAGCTCCTCCCTTGGCTGGTTGTCTCTGGATGGTGACCCCACAACAAGTGAGTCTCCAGGCTGCCTTGGGCTCCTCCCGATTGCTGTGTGCCTCGCTGTTTATGCCAAAACAGAGCTGACCTCCCCAGGGGGGCTAAGGCCACCTGCGGAAGTTCTGTCTAAGCAGGAAGAAAGCGGCTCCTGGGTCCCCTCCTGGGAAGTGCCACTGCAGTCAGACTCAGGACTTTGCCAGACTTAGAAATGAGGCTGTTCCTTGAACCACAGGCCCTTGTGATGGGGTCAGCAGGATTTCCGGCTCTGCTGAGTCTGCCTTGTCCACTCCTTTTCTCCTGGGCCCCTCCCACTGGAAATGGAGGCTGGTGGTTTGGAATGCACGCAGCGTGGGCCTGGAGCCAGCTCCCACTGGGCCTTGACTGTCGAGAGCTGCTCTGCTCGCACCTGTGGCCGCCTGGGAGGACAGCAGTCAGAGTTGTCCCTTGGGAAATTAAAGCCAGCCTCCAGGACAGCTGGTGACAGAGATCCGGGGCAGCCAGTTGTCCGGGCAGGGTGACCCTCACGCAGCCTTTTCATGGCCACAGCTCTCTTCTCCGTTCTGGAAGGGGCAGCTTAGTGTCTCTCCTCTGATCCCTTCAGAATTAAAAAATAACAGAAGCTAGATAATCGTGCGTGAAAACTTGTTGCTAAGAGTAAAGTGTGGTACGGATGTTACAGGCCACGGCAGCAACGGTTACTTAGTGGGACAGGTGTGTGGTATATTTAGAAGGGGGATCCTACTATGACAAGGAGGAGACAGTCCTAAAACCCTTGAACCTGGAAAACCCAGCCTTGTGACTGGAGTGCCTGTGTACCCGATGATATCTTGATCGTATTACTTTGGCCATTAATTGAGGATTTGCAAACATTGTCTTTTCTGTTCTTCTAGACTTCACTGAGGGTTCCCAGGTTCCTGAGCGCCCCCCTAAACCGTTCCCCCGGAGAATCAACTCTGAGCGGAAAGCAGGCAGCTGTCAGCAGGGCGCCAGTGCCGCGGCCGCCTCGCCTCAGCTCTCCAGTGAGATCGAGAGCCTCCTGAGCCAGGGGTACTCCTACCAGGACATTCAGAAAGCCTTGCTCATCGCCCACAACAACATCGACATGGCCAAAAACATCCTCCGGGAGTTCGTGTCCATCTCTTCTCCCGCCCACGTGGCCACCTAGCACATGGCTCCCCGCTGCACTCCAGTGGGCGTGTGAGCTGGGTGCTCTTCTCGAGGGCACCTGGGAGGGCAGAGGCTCCTTTGGAGGCTCCACCAGGAGGTCTTGCCCTCCTGGTGGGGCATCACGTCCGTGGTTCCGAGATTTCAACGCCGTGGAATGAGAACGGAGCAGCTAGTGTGTTTCATTGTATTGGCCTGAGAGCGCATGGCAGGTGTCCTTCAGCCCCGCGCCGAGAGTGGATTTTCATTATGTGGCAGCCTTCCTGGGGAGCAGTCCAGAAAACAGACCAAGTGTGTGCCGTCAGTCCTGACTGAGGACCTACGACTTTCCTGGGTTAAGGATGTAGCCTCGTGTCTGTCCGTCTGTCTGTCTCTGTTGTCTGTGGTCTGTGTGTATCCTGTGATGATGAGGTTAACCTGCTGTGTGTGTTAATCCCAAGAAAGGAATTAGCACAAGGTAGGGAGGAGTCTTTTAAAGACTCCTATCTCCTGTGGTATGCAGCCCAGCCCTAGTGTGTGTTGCAGCTTCAACACTCCTGTTGGCTTAGATGGTCAAGTGAGTAGCTAACGTCTTCTGTTTGTAGAACACCCTCCCTCTGTCCTTTCCCGACAGCTCCTCCTTCCTCGGTGTTCTGTCCTTGGCAGTGGGCTTGCTGTGACCAGCCTGACCAAAGCCGGGCAGCTTATGGGGTGTTGTGTTATGCTGTGTGGTGGCGGTGGCTTGTTCGATAGTTTGGTGGGGGGATGCACTGTTGCTGTATCGTGGTAGTCGTGTTTGATGCCAGCAGCTCACACTGGTCACTCCAAAGCGCTATCTGTAGGAACATTGTTCACGGAAGATGTTTTAATTATCCTAATTGCATAATAACTGATTGGAGATAGAGGCCTTCAGATACATTCCATGTCCTCCCCAGAACACAGTCTGTGGGAGTTGTTGCCTTGGTGCCAGCCGCGTGTTCTGGTGTAGGTCGTGAGTTTCCGCTTCGTGGGAAGGGAACGCTGTCCCCAGGATGACTTTCTGGCCCGGACGCCACGAAGTTTCTCGGAAGCTTTATCGCATGCTGTTCAGATGCACGCGTAGACAGTGAGGGTTCACCTGCTCAGTTTTTCTTCTGATCTGAGTGTGTGTCTCCTCTGACCGTGAGCCAGATTAGATTTCAGAAGTGGGGTTGTCCCCGTTAAGGAGTTGGGGTCCCGCCTGTGGCTCTGGGACTGTCACCTGTCACCTCCTCTCTTCACCGCAGGCCCGTGGACGTCTGCCCTGTCCACCACTGTGTTTCGCACAGTAAACAGATGACATTCGGTGGAATAAAGTACTGTAGTGAGAGACAGTGAGGGCGAAGCTGGCTGTGTGACTGCAGCTTCCTGAAGAAGACCCCTGTCCAGTGGCAGGATCGCTAGTCGGCCCCTGTAGACACTGCCAAGCAGCCCCTCGCGTTCCTCCACCCTGTGGCCGCGGGCTCTGCTGCCTCCCCTCGCAGCGTGTGACCTGCTCCTCGCCGGCGGCTGGTCTGCTCTGTGACAAGTCTGCCTGCCTCGCGGTCCCAGCCGCACTTCGCCTCTAGATCCCATCTGCAAGGTGCCTCCTGAGCGCAGCCGTCTCTCAGGCTGTCGGCTCCAGCACCAGGCACTTTCCCTACTTTTCTCCTGGTGCAGCTGCTGCCCTGTCTTTGGGTTTTTGCCTCTGGCCTCACAGGCGCTTTGATTCCCGATCAGCGGTACAGGACCTCGTACCAATTGCCATGGTTACCCAGTGTCTCCTCTACATGGCAGGAAACATGGTGTGCCAGCCGGGCCTCCTGAAGTGTGGCTGGGGGTGGGAACTGGGGAGGTGGCAGCGAATAAGGACTACTATAGTGGGGAGGGTATGGGGTTAGCCCCTTAGTCTCTGTCCTAACAGTATCTGGGCTGAGTAATTTAGAAAGAAAAGAGGAGGGGCCAGCACGGTGGTATAGTGGGTTAAGTCGCCACCTTTGATGCCCACATCCCATGTGGGCGCTGGTTCAAGGCCCAGCTGCTCCACTTCCCATCCAGCTCTCTGCTATGGCCTGGGAGAGCAGTAGAAGATGGCCCAAGTGCTTGGCCCCTGCACCCACGTGGAGGACCTGGAAGAAGCTCCTGGCTCCTGGCTTCGGCCTGGCCCAGCCCTGGCTGTTGCAAGCCGTTTGGGGAGTGAGCCAGCAGATGGAGGATTCCCCCACCCCACCCCTGTAACTCTGCCTTTCAAATAAATAAATCTTTAAAAGAAAGAAAAGAGGGTACTGGGCTCACAGTTTTGGAGGTTCCAGGGCGTGGCACCACCGTTGACTCAGCACTGGCAAGGCTCTCGTGGCAGGTGGTATCCCAGTGTCAGTAGTGTGTCCTGGTGTGGGAGACGACAGGGAGCCAGAGACCAGAGACAAGCCAGGCGTGCGCTGCTCACAGCCTGTTGCCAAGCACCAACCAAGGCTATGGGAGGGTGGCCCCAGTTCCTCAGCCCCACCTCTTCCAGCCCCCCCGCCACCTGCTCGCAGCCACACTGGGGACCTCGGGGTCAGAGCACATCCAAGGCAACCACCAGCTGCTTCCAGACACTGCCGCGGTGGCAGAGTTAAGGTGAAATCCAGTCATGCCAGAAAACAGCACCGGCTTCCAGTCCAGCTGTACTGTAATTTTTCCTTCTGAGTAGGTTTTGCCCACCATCTAAAGATTTATCAAGAACAGAAAGTGCCTGGTCGTATCACTGCTGCCTTGTTGAGTGTGTCCCGCTCTGCTGAGATTCCGTGCGTGTGCTGCAGCCTAGGAGCAGCCTCACTGTGTCCTTCCGGTCCCCGTTGCCACCTGAGCCAGTCCTGAGACAGGGCCCGGTGCTGGGCTGCACGTGAGCCCCTCTGCGGGGTGTGTCTGCAGCCGTTCGAGGGTCAGGCCCGTGTCCCGGGGTCTTCGGCTGCTCCCAGGGCACACCTGCGCCGTGGAGGCGAGTCTCGGAGAGTCCACGTGGCTCTTGTTTCGAGGGTGTTCTCAGAGCGACGTTTTCCTTGGGCTCAGCACCAGTAGCCCATTCTTCATGCTCCATTTGGTGGTTATCAGTTCTGTGGCTCTGCTGTGAATTTAGGTTTTATTTTGAGTTTTTCCATGTTTGTCCCTTGCACCCTCCTAATTGAAAATGTGGGGAAAAAAAAGTCTTCCTCTTTCTCAGATTCATCCCTCTGTTTCACCTGCACCTGTTGCTGCTCGGCCTGTGTCTTCCTGGATTCTTCCACAGCCCCGTGGCCCGGCTGTGCTCCACCCGCCAGCTGCCCTTCCCTCCCTCCGCTAAACTGAAGGTTTTGGGAAGTGGGGAAACCTGCTGGCTCCGCCACGCAGCTCCCACCAGTTAGGTCACAGACTGGGCGGTTCACCGTCAGTGTTTGTTCTTGCTGCTCGCTCCCTGCCAGGGCCCTGTTCTTCTGTGGCCGCCCCCAGCCCCACTCTGCATTCTGCCCTTTTCTGTCCCCTTTCTCCTGGGCTCCAGGACGCACCACCTGGGGCTGGCTCTCTTGGTATCATTTAGCTGTTCCGTGGACTCTGTGTTCTCGAGTGGGGGATTGCCATTCTTCGACTTATAATGTTGGTTTCCCCTATGGGAAGGTAAAGTCCGTTTATGGTCTGAGCAGCAAACTTGGAAACGAAGTTCTGTAATACACTTGCTTGCAAACCAGGGGCCAGCACTGTGTTCCCCCGAGGCAGCGCTCACAAGATGGAGTCCTTTTGTAGGAGGTGGGTGGTAGGTTAATGCAGTCTTCTCCTAGCTCGCAGCATGGTAGTCGGGCTTCCAGGTTTAAGTCCCGGCTCGCCGCCGGCCTTTCTGATTCTGGAGCGGCCTCTGCCCATTGAGGAACAGCGCTTTACCATCGACCAGGCTGTAACGGTTTGTTCATTCTTCACAGCGTGCTGGAAATGCCAGCTCTGTGTTCTTGCCCGCCACCACAGGGGATTGCACCTGGGCGGCCCAGCACTTGCATTTGGTCCTAAAATAGTGTGTAGTCTTAGGCACAGCTTTTGCCTGGGCTGAGCTATCCTGGGTAACATCCGTCTGAGACCCCCTTCAGCCCCTGTTCTCCTGGAGTCAGTCTTGTGCCCCCCCCCCATCTTTGTCTTCTGGTGGAAGCCATGTGGTGGGTTGAGGGGCATGCTGGCTTAAAATTGCACCACAGGACAGTAACCGTTTAAACAAAGCACCTGCCCGCAGTTCCCTTTCCTACCTAGTGCCTTCCTGGGTCTTTTTTGGTGGGCTGATGGTGTCCCAAATCCCTCTCATTGGAAAGGTTTCCCTACGCCCCCTCTGGGACCTGTCACTGCCTCCTGTGTTCTTGGGAATTTGTTTCCCAAGCCATGACCGGACTTTGCAGCTGATCCTGTGTCCTTGAAGGGACGGACAGAGTGGGGGAGGGGTGGGCAGCGGTCTGCAGGTCCTGGTCTTCAGTCAGGTGTTTGTTTTCCGAGGACCAGACAGTAAGAAGGTTGAGCTGGTCAGTTCTCACCGTGCCAGCCTGTTCTCCCAGAGTAGGGAGTCCGCGACCCCAGCGCTAAGTGCCAGCGCCGTTCATCATTCTGCCAGACTGTAAAGCTTTGGACAGTCGCCCTAAGGTGTGCGGACTCGGCCGGAAGCGCTGCTCTCACTGCTTGGAGCTCAGCCCACCTTGGAGTCTTCCTTGGAGAGTGTGCGCGCGGCAGCTTAGTGCACCGGGGAGGGCGGGCGGCGGAAGAAGGTTGAGGCTGCATTTTTGACCATCCTGCTTAGGGATCCTTTGGGTAGCAGACACAGAAACACTCCAGCTAAAGAAAGGAGAGGGTCATCATTAGGTTGCACGCTATTGCCCGGCGCCCAGGACAAGCGGTGCCAGGTTGCCCCCTGGCCCTTTACCCTGGGCCACAGCTTACTAGGGGCATGTGTAGCCCCCGGACAGGCACCCCAGACCCTAAGTCCACGTGACCTTCCAGCTTGAGGGATCCCCAGGTGTCTGTCCCTGGCCAGTGGGGGACAGGACAGCCACAGCATGGGTGGACAGCCACCAGCTCCCTGGGAGGATTTCTGTGGTGGTACAGCTGCTGTTCTGCTTTTGTGAGAGTGGGAGTGCCTAGGCTGCGGAGACTGACTGAATCCTGGTCACCACCGCTGTTTCCTGTTTTTCTTCCTTTTCTGAGTCTTGACATCCAGTTTCTTTGCCGCCTCTTCAGAAGCAGTGCGTCCTGCCCCGTGCTGGGTGTCCTGCCTCCACGCAGCCTCAGGGCTTCCGCTTCTTGCTGGCTAGAGAGCAGATCCTTGTTCCATTGCGCTCGGTGCATGTGGGCTCCTGGCGCAGGGAGCCCTGCAATGCAGGCCTGGGCCAGCCAGGAAGAAGGTAGAGTAGCTGGGCCAGTTACCGGGATGGACATTTTTTTTTTTTTTTTGACAGGCAGAGTGGACAGTGAGAGAGAGACAGAGAGAACGGTCTTCCTTTTAAGCCGTTGGTTCACCCTCCAATGGCCGCCGCGGCCGGCACACCACGCTGATCCGAAGCCAGGAGCTAGGTACTTATCCTGGTCTCCCATGGGGTGCAGGGCCCAAGCACTTGGGCCATCCTCCACTGCACTCCCGGGCCACAGCAGAGAGCTGGCCTGGAAGAGGGGCAACCGGGACAGAATCGGCACCCCGACCGGGACTAGAACCCGGTGTGCCGGTGCCACAAGGCGGAGGATTAGCCTAGTGAGCCGCGGCGCCGGCCACCGGGATGGAAATTAAATATGAATCCCAGGTTAGAGGAGAGTTCGCACCCAGGGCTCTTTCGACAAGCTGCCTGTGTCTTCCACGTCTGATCGATCTCTTAGTCCTATATTGAAGCTTAACGCTTTTCTCTTGAGTTTTTTAGAATATGCTTCTGCTGGCCTGAACCATTTCATCTCATTTATCTCATCGTCGAGCCTGTCTGGAGTTGTAGGGCATTGCTTCCTGCCTTGTTTCCAGCATTTTAAAACCACTAGAGTTATAAGGTACACCCAAAGGCACCCCGATCACCCAGAGACGCACACTGGGGCTCGGCAGGGAGGGCGGCGCGGGCTGCCGGGAGTGTGCTGTTCAGGTTTAGGCACCCACATGCAGGGGCCGCCGTGCCCCAGCAGTGCCGTGTGCCTTCACCGGGCCCGGGAAGCCCGCTGCTTGGTTCTGGAAAGTAGCACAAGTTTGGGGTGGAGAGAGCAAGCCCAGTGCGGTGGATGGAAAGCCCCGTGTGGGAGGGAGGGCCAGCTGTTGACCCCCGGGACAGCTGTGTGGGGCGCAGGAGAAGAATGTGGCTGGCCACGCCTGTGTGTGCAAAGCCGCGGCCACAGGCCAAGCTCACATCTCCTACCGACTTGGCCATGGGATAGATGGGCAGAGTTCTCTCACCAGGGCCTGTGCCCCACCCCCAAGTCGCTCTGCGCTCCTTCAGGCTCCCAGGTCTGCCTCCTACCCCGGGTCTCGCACCACCTCCACGCACAGGCCCCGAAGTGGGGTGCACTGGGTGCCTCCGCGTGGGTTCCTGCCTCCCGCTCCCCTTCCGAGCCTGCCTGGGCGAGGGTCGCCACATCTGTGTTGCCTCCCACGGCCCCCAGGAGTCGGCGCCTCCAGACCAGTGGCTGTGCCTGGCAGAGGAGAGCCTGGCTGCCAGCTGGGTGGCGGCGGGCCTGGCAGCTGTGAGGTGCCTCCTCCATCTGCCTTCTGCCCGTGGAGACTGGGGATTTTTAACCTTATATATCTTTTTCCTTTATTCAAAACAAAACAATTTTTAGCACACTAAAAAAAAAAAAAAAAAAAGCCAAACGTTTTGTGCCTTTCTAAGGCAGCACTGTGTCCCAGGCTGCATTTTAGGACTTAATATGGAGATGGCCGTGGCTGCACGCCTCTACCTTGAGTGCCATCAGCCCCTAGGGGCCGGGGCCGGGAGGGGGCGCTCTCGGTGACTGGAGGGGCACACCCAGGGGCAGGCTGCTGGCGGTCCCCCGCCCCTGCCCGCTGCTGAGGAAGGAAGGAAGCCCCGTGCCCAGGGAGGGAGCAGCTGGCGGGTGTGGTCAGAGGCTTAGTCCCCAGCTCCAGTGCTCTGCCTGCACAGCTCCCGGCCTCCTGGCCGCCACGGCCCGGCTGCTGCGAAAGGGACAGTGCTCGCTCCTTCTTGTCCTGTCTTTCTGCTGGATCCTGAACCGGCCTCAACCCCCGCCCGTCCCACAGACCTGGCGCTCCCGTCACTGGGAGGCTTCTGACCTGTGTGCTGAGCAGCGCCTGTGTGTGTGTGTGTGGGGGGGGGCAGCTGCTCCAGGAGGGGCGGCAGGGCCCCCCCCCCCCAGAGCCCAGAGCCGGGCCTCAGCACTGTGTGAGTGGAGGGAGTGTCAGGGTTTTCTCCTCTCCCGCCTCTCCTTGCTTGTCCCCTGCCTCTGCTAACAGAACCGGAGATAGAACAGTTCTCTGTAAGGTCCTCCTCATTCCAGATTTTGAGATTCTTGGCCTGGGTGGGGCTGGAGAGCGCTCAGTATGTTCTCCAGGCTGAAGAGTCCCAATTTGTATATCAGTGTTAAGCAGAAAACAAAACACATTTAGATGAGATTTTCATGGACTATTTTAAAAATGTCATTAATATAAAAAAGTTTATATTAGCAGTATTTAATCATTCTCACCTGTAAAGAGTAAGAAAAACAGAAGGTAAATATTCTTACAGAGAATAGCAGAGCTTTATGATTCATTTTCATTTTAAGTCCATTGTTTTACCAATGTATTAATGTTTAGAGGTCTGTTATACTAATGTTATTTATTAATTTTTTTCATTTCCATACACAGTTAACTGAAGAGCTTTTTCAAGCACCCATGTCTGTAAAAAAGATATTTTTAAATAAAGTTTCTTTTGTTGTAGCTGACTTGAGTTCTTGCCCATTCAGGGGGCGGGATGGTGATACTGCCATGTAGGGCACCGAGCGCCAGGAGCCCGTGAGAGGGGCCTGGCTCCCGGCCTGCAGCCGCCCAGAGCAGGGCCGCGGCGCTCCGCAGCTGTCGCACGTCCAGAGGCCCCTGGCTTCCTGTGGTCCCCGTGATGAAGGAAAAACACTGGAAGGTTTCTGGGATAATTAAGCTTTATTTTTCTCACATATATATATATATATAATATAAAAAGGAAATTTCAAATTTACACAGAACCTGACAAAACCATATATATATATATGCATATACGCACATGTGCGCACACACTCGCACACACACCCCAAAGCTCTAGCCAGGCCCTTGGTGCTCCTCCTCAGCACCATTCTCCCACTCGGGCCCTCCCCTTCGGCCCTGGGCCCATCAGCTCGTCCCCTACCTCCCATCCTGGCCTTCCGTGATCCCTGGAGGGACTGGGAGCCAAATGTAGACAGGGCCTCAGGCCTTGGAAACGATGCCTAGATTTGCTACAGGAATGAACCCAGCCCCCCGGGCTCTGCCCAAAGCAAAAGTGTCCTGAGGCCACCCAAGACGCAGGCAGGCAGGTGGCAGCCATCCTGCAGCTGCTGCTGGGTGCTGCTCGGGCCCTCTCCGGAGCCAGTATGGCCAACGCACAGCCAGGGTGGGCTCCAGAACTGGTCTCTCACTTAAACGGCCCAGCTGAAGTGCTGGGGCATCCAGCATGGGAGCAAGAAACCGGTTCAGAGAGGGGCTGCCGGCATAAGGTGGGCGTTGATGGCTGGGACAGGTGAGCTTCACTGGGCAAATAGAGATGGTAGCCGGGTGCTCCCTAAAGGGGGCCTCCAGGGCCAGGAAGGGCTTCTCAGCACGGTCCTGTCCTGGCCCACGGCCCCGGAAATGGGGTCTGCAGGTGAGCTGGTGCAGGGGGCTTCTCCGCCGTCCCTCTGGAGAGAGTGAGCAGGGAGCTGGCAACGGTCCAGGCGGGAAGGGCGCCGACGGTGATTTGGTGGCTAATGCCTCAGATCGATGTATTTCTCTCCCTAAAAACGGGGAAGGAGAAGTAAGGAGGGGGAAGGGGAGGTGCAGGTGCAGAAGCCGAGTTCAGGAGGGATGATGCAGAAGCTGATGAGCTCCGTGCAGCAGCCCAGGGGGAAGCAGGGAGGGATGGGTATGGTAGGCCAGAGAGGGCCAGCCAGCCCCAGCGTGACCCTGCCTGGGGAGACGGACACCACGTTTCCTACTGCATGGCTACTGCACTGATCTAGAACTGCTGAGGGAACGGGTTTTGCTCTCCCAGAGCCCCTCAGCCCCCTGCCTGGGCCTGCTACCTACTCCCCACCAAGAGGGATGAAGGGCAGGGAGAGTTAGTGTGCGGGGAGCGAGAACTGTTAGCCCTGGTCCCTGAAGGTGTGGCAGGCACTGGTCCTGGGCCCTGCCTCCTACCTGGTCTCCTGGAGCCCTCTTGTCACCGCTGCTGCCCTGCAGGAGGCCCATCTCTTCGGGGAGCTTATCTGACTTAACTTCAACTACAAGTTCGCCCTTACGAGACGGGGGCAGCGTGCTGGGAGGGGGGAGGGAGGGAGGCGAGAGGTTGGCAACTCCAGGGTTGGGGGGGGCAAGGGAAGAGGGCGGGGCAGAGCTCATGAAAGTTCAGTGTGGATGGAAGCTGGGCAGTGGGCAGTACAGCGGGGGCCACGCTGCCCCAGGGCCCCACCTCTGCTCCTAAGGGGCAGACAGAGGGCGGGCCCGAGGGGGCAGCAAGCTGGGCGGCGGCCAGGGGGTTGCTTACATCTCCTGCTTGCCTGACCGCCCACACGGCAGCTTGCCCTTCTTGTAGAAGAAATACAGGACAGCGCCCAGCACGGCCAGGACCAGGATGCACACGCTCACCGCCACGATGACCACGCCCTGGCTCTCAGGCTCCGGCAGCTTTTTCTCTGTCCGGCAAAGACAGCGCCATCACTTGCTGCCCCATCCAGCCTGGGGCTCCCCGTGTGCGGGGGCTGGTGGGGGGGGTGGCGGGGAGGGTGGAATCGGCAGCAAGGACGCCCTGGCACAGCCCTGTCCTGCCAGCCCCGGCTTACCTGTGGAGGTGCCGTTGGCTCTGGCATGAGGGCTGGCAGTGGAGGTGCTGAGGCCAGTGGTCGGGCTGGACTCTGGTGTGAGGGTGGTTAAACTGACTGCGAGGCAGAGGGAGGTGGGTTAGGGAAGCACGAGTTAAAGCCCCTGCCGGCCCTGCAGGGCTGCGGCCCTCACCCAGCTCCAGGAGGATGGTGGTGGTGTTCCTGCCCAGGGAGTTGGAGGCCGTGCACTGGACAGCGCCCGCGGCCAGCAGCTCCGGGCTCACAAGGACAGTCAGCGTGCTCAGGACGCTCTGCGGATCTCGGCTCTGCTCGCTAGCCTGAAAGGAAGGCGGGGCTGAGGGGGCGGGGGGGATGGGGGTGGGGGGCTGGGGACGTGGTGGGGGCGGGGCAGAGAGTGGCCGGCTCACCATGCCGTTGGCGTTCCAGGAGATGGTGGGCCGCGGGTGGCCTGAGGCCTCACAAGACACATTCAGCACGGCGTTCTCTTTCACCCACACCTTCGTCTCCTTTGATGCCATCCATGGGGGCCCTGCGGGTCAGGCTAGGGTGAGCTGCAGCTGTGGCTGATCCGCTGCCCGCTCCCCACCAGGGCTCCCAGGGAGCAGGGGGGCTTTTTCTCCTCAAAGAGCTGGCAGCAGGTAGGCTCGGGGCGCCCTGGTCCCCACCCGGCGGGCCTCACCAAAAACAGCCACGTTGACCAGCTGTGTGCGGTTCAGGCCAGGGACACTGGGCACCGATGCCACGCAGCGGTAGCCGCCCGCTGCCTCCCGTCTCAGGTTGGGTAACTGCAGCTTAGGCCCCCTTCCCAGCTCCTGGCCTGTCTGGAGTGACAGACAGGTCAGAGGGGCTGGGAAGGAGCAAGCCATTGGCGCCCCGCCCCTCCACCCCCGGCCGCATAGCCGCCAGCTACCTTCTCTCTCAGCCACTGGAACTCCAGGGCCTGGCTGCTGTCTGCCTCGCAGGTCAGGCTGAGGCTGCTGCCCTCCTGGCTCTCGGGGGCTGCAGGAGTCACTCGCACATCGGACACATCTGGGGACACAGTGGTGCGGTCGGCCTGGGCAGGGCAGGGCTGGTCCCCTGCTGCCCCGGCCCTGATCCCCCCACCTGGCCCCCGTCCTGGCCCCTGGCCCCTCACAGTTCACCAGTAGCTCGTGGCGTTCACTGGACAGCGAGATCATGGTTTCCAAGTCAAGCCCCTGACACTCGTAGAGCCCGCTGTGCTCCTTCTGGGCTGATTCCAAGACCAGGATGCCATTGTCTGTGGTGGCCTCCTCCTCCATCTCGCTGGTGCCAGGGTTCTGGGAGGGGGAGGAAAGGTGGGCACAGCTGCCCCCGGGGCGCCTCAGCCAGCAGCTCCGCCCGCACCCTGCACAGAGCCCTCCGCACCTGCTTGTTGATGCTGAAGTGGGGCTGGGGGTTGCCGTCCGACAAACACCTGATTTCCACACGGTCCCCTTCCTTCAGCGCCCCCACGGGCTCCACCTCCAACCACACCTTTTCTGCGGAGTCTGCGTGGGCAGAGGGTGGCTCTCAGCCCAGGAGCGGAACCCGGGCTGGATGGGGAGAGCCCAGCCCTGCGATTAGGGGCACAGGCCAGTACTCACAGAACACGGGGACGGTGACCTCCCTGGATTCCTTCATGTGGTTCCCACTGGGCAGCCGGTAGCTGAGCTCACAGTAGAACTGGGCGTCCTTGTCTTCCTTAACCAGCCGCGCCTTCAGAACACTCTTCAGGGTGTACAGACCGCTGGACTCCACGGTCTGCGACGACTGAATGTGCACCTCTGGACAGGCACGAGGGCGCACGGTTCAGCTGCAGCCACCACCCTCCCCAGCGGTCCCCTCAGGGAAACGGGAGCCCTGCCCCTGGAGAGGGCCACCCCTCCATCCGGCACTTGCGCCTGCGACCTGCCCTGGACAATGTACACGAGCACAGAGGTGTGTGGATAACGCTGCAGCAATCAAGTGTGAGGCCCTCGAGCTGCCCCTACAGTGGCAATGACAACACGCACAGCCTCCGCGGCAGGCGAGGCCAGCCGGCGCGGCGTCCCCACCGCCGAGAGCATCGTGCAGCGACGCAGCCACACACCACCACAGAGGTCAGGCCTTCTGGATCTCAGCGCTCCTGCCGGCCTGGCCCAGGTGGATCTTCATGGTGGGGGCCGTCCTGTGCACTGCAGGGTGTTAGCCCCAGCCCGGGCTCCCCCTACCCGATGCCAGTCTCCACCCCTTCTACCTGGCAACAACCAGCACTGCCGGCTATCCCCGGCGGGAGGAGCGAGATCACCCCTGGCTAAGAGCAGCGGGCTGGACAACGTGAGCCTTTGTACTCGCAGACACATTTGCCAACATAAGAAATGGGCTTGAAAGAACAGGCAGCAGCCAACAGCGGCGGCTGCTCCCACCGTGGGCTGGCGAGGCAGGAACATCTCCTTCTAGGTCTGTGTAGCTTAAATTCTTCAGAAGACAACTGTCTTCCCGCAATATTTATTTTATTTATTTATTTACTATACGCATATATGTATATATATAGAGGGGGGGAAGAGAAGAAGGAGAGAGAGAGGGAGAGAGGGAGAGAGGGAGAGAGGGAGAGAGGGAGAGAGGGAGAGAGGGAGAGAGGGAGAGGGAGAGGGAGAGGGATAGGGAGAGGGAGAAGGAAAGGGAGAGGGAGAGGGAGAGGGAGAGAGAATCTTCCATCTGCTGGGTCACTCTTCAAACGCCCACAACAGCCAGTGCTGGACCAGGCTGAAGTCAGGAGCCCAGAACTCAACCTGGGACCCCTCCCACATACACACAGATGGCAGGGACTCAAGCCCTTGAGCCATCGCCACCTGCTGCCTCCCAGGGCTCCTACTAGCAGGAAGCTGGATCAGACGTGGGTAGCCAACACAGGACATATGTCCTGACTGGAAACGTAAGCTGCTGCTCCAAATACTAGCCCTGAAAAAGCACTTCTAAGCATCACATGTGTAATTATTTTTTTGAAAGTAAAAAGCTAACAGAAGGGGCCAGTGTTATGGCATAGCATAGTGTGTTAAACTGCCCCCTTTGATGCTGGCATCCCATATGGGCATGGGTTCAAGTCCCAGCTGCTCCACTTCTGACCCAGCTCCCTGCTAATGCGCCTGGAAAAGCAGCAGAAGATGGCCCAAGTCCTTGGGCCCCTGCATCCACATGGGAGACCCAGATGAGGCTCTTGGTTCCTGGCTTCACCCTGGGCCAGCCCCGGCCATTGTGGCCATTTGGGAAGTGAACCAGCAGATGGAAGATCTCTCTCTCTCTGTAACTCTGCCTTTCAAATAAATAAATCCTTCGTACACAAAAGCTAAAAGGAAACGTGTGAGGATTTCCCGTGGCACCCCAAGCCCGGCTTCCCAGAGCAGGAAGGAACTCACGGTTCTTCTCCTCCTGCAGGGGCCGCCTGTTCTTGTACCAGCTGACTTGGGGAGCGGGGTAGCCGTTCTTCCCCACGCAGGTGGCCACCTAGGGAAGACGCAGGGCGAGGCTTGCTGGCTGAGACCCTCCGAGCCCCCAGGCCCTGCTGACCACCTGGCCGCTGGGCGGGTCTCACCTCCGCAGGCTCTTCACTGTCCACAGAGATGCCCAGGGCGTTGACCTGGATGGTGGGCTCCTCCGGAGCCTCTGTGAGGGGAGAGAAGTGAGGGGATGTGGACACGGCTGCCTGCGGCCCGCACCGTGCGCAAGGCGGGAACGTGGCCACTCACTGTAGACGCGCAGCTGGACGCGGTGCTCCTGGGAATGAGGCCGCCTGCCCTGGCACAGGAAGATGCGCTCATCGTGGGGGGTGACGTGAGTCAGAACCAGGGCGGCTCCTTGGCCCTGCAGGCGCAGCCGCTGCTGGTACTCGCCGGGCTCGCCCAGGCCCTGGCCGTGGCGCACGCGGAAGATGAGTGTCGGCTTCTCCTTGTGGACCTAACAGGAGAACGCCCAGAGGTGAGGGTCCTGGGCCTCCCTGGGGGGCAGAGCTCCCCCCTCCACGAGCACCAAGCACTCACGGAAAACCAATCCGCATGGCTGAAGTTGTCCTGGGAGTGGGCGGGGCCGCACTTCAGGATCGCCGTGCCGCCCACCTCCACCTCTACCAGCTCCTGCGCAGGCTGCTCCGCCTCTCCAGGCACACCTGGGGGGAGGGAGCAGGGCACCCCCAGCAGCTGTGTCAGCGCCAGCTGCCCTCCATCCCCTCTGCGCGCTAGGCTCACTGCAGCTGTTCTGCCTGCCCGCGCGCTCGGAGAGTCAGAGGAGGGTCTTGTCCCTCCCAATCCTGACAGCCCCTCCCAGCCCAGCACAGGCCAGCACTCTCCTGGCTCGGGGGTCCCTGGTCCTCCACCAAGCAGGGACTGAGCACCGGGCCCCTCCAGGATGAGGCTGGCAGAGGGGCAGCGAGGGGCAACCGGGCTCAGGGCCAAGAGGAAGGCCCCTGTCCTTCCAGGCCCCCCGCCCCCCGCTCTCCACGTGAGCTCAGAGTGCGGGAATGCAAGGCATGTGCCAGGCTGGGGCACACAGGCCCCTTTGTGTCCCACCCCTAGAAGACGTCATGACTGTGCCCTTTGCCCCCCAGTCCCCTCCCTCAGTCCCCAACAAGACCCAGGGGGCCATCTCTGACTGCAGGCTCCCATCTCACACTCGGGCAGGCAGCATCCCTGTGGACATTCCAAACACTCTGGGGACCCCCCCCCTGCGAGGCTGGGGGGTGGGCCCAGGTTCTAGAGGGTCAGGGTGTCCCCCACGGGTCAGGGCAAAGGCCAGGCAGTGGGCAGGAGTGACGTCAGCAGTGCCAGGATGCTGCCAGCCCTGGGAGGCGGTGATGTCACTCCACACCATCTGGCTGGACCCTGGGGTGCCTGGGTCCTTGGCCTGGGCCGGCTCTCGGATCAGGAGGGCAGGTGGAGTGGTCTTCAGCCCCCAGTGGAAGTCTCAGAACCAGAGGAGCAGGGAAGGTCCGGGCAGGACCCGCTGGCTGGGGAGGCGGATTTCGCCTTTTCCCCAGAAATAAAGTCAGCCCGGCGGAAGCCCGGGGCACCCCAGGGACGCGATTGGCACGAGGCACGATGCCAGCGACGTGAGTAGTGCCCGGCCGTCCCCTTCCCCGGCTGGACAGCGGCTGGGCTGGGGGAAAGGGAGCCAAAAGAAACAGGCACACCGCGGCGGCGCTGCGGCCGTGCAAGGGCAGGGCCGGCCGGGGGCGCCCAGCCGCTGCGTGGTTCCAAGGAGAAGCTCCGAGGTGCTTGGGTAGCTCTTTCCACCTGAACGCGTTCCCCCAAAGAAACCTGAGAGCGCTCCCACCCTGGGAATCCTCCGTCCCCTGTCTCCGCCACCTGTAATCCCGGTGCCCGGAGAGGCGCGAGGCGACTCTCGCCGCCCCCAGCCCCTGCCAACGCCCAGCTCCGGCAGGAGCGCCGTCCCTCCGCCTCTCCCTCACCTCCAGCCTGGCGCGATGCCCGGGCCGGAGGGGGAGGGGTGGGCTCACCCCTCCAGCTAAGAAAGAGGCCTTTTCCAGCAACAGGCGGGCGCGGAAGGCAGGATTTGGGGATGCGCTCTAGCTGCGCCTCCAGCCACGGCTCCAACCGCGAGGCCCCAGGGCAGGCACCTGGGAAGAAGGCTCCCCTAGCGCCCCGAGGGCTCTGCTCCACCCCTTCTCGCTCCCGGCCGCAGCCTCCTCCCCGCCTTCCTAGAACCGCTCCCGGGATACTCCAGAATCGCGGCTGCAAACTGGCTGCAAACAAGAGTTGCACGCGCGCAAGGCGCCCCGGAGTCGGCGACCGGGGAGGGGCGCGCAGCTCCAGCGCCCGCCACGCTGCCTGCGTTGCTTCCCCGCACGCTGCGCCGAAGACCCCCGGCCGGACCCTGCGGGGCGTGCGTGCCCCCCAGCGCAGTCACTCACCCGCGACGCGGCGACAGCAGCAGGCGGCTGCGAGCAAGAAGACGCAGACGAGCCCTGGCAGCCCCATGCTTCCCGACCGGAGGGCGAGAGCCAAGTGAGGAGCGCGGCTGCCGGGGGCTGACGTCAGGGGGGCGGGGGAGGGGGCCCGGAGCGCCCGGCCGCCCCGCCCCGCGCAGCCCCCCGCCCCCGCCCCGCGCGCCGCAGCCCTAGGGGGCGGGCCCCGGCGCGCGAGCCGGGAGCTGAGCCCAGGAGCGCAGCCGGAGGTAGGCCGGAGCCGGCCTCCCAGGCTCTGGGCCCCGGAAGGCTGAGGGGGCAGTGACAGGTGTCTGCGGACTTGGCCGCGGCGGCAGCCTCAAGCTGACCCGGATGCCCTGAGTCTTCCCAGGGTGCAACGGCCCCGCTCAGCCCCGCTCAGCCCCCAGCCGTGTGGCCCTGGGGAACCTCCTGGAGAAGGAGCAGAGGACCAGGCTCCCGGTGTCGCCGATGGGGGCCTCCTCCCAGAGCGATTGCGCCACCGCGACGCTGTCGGCCTGGCACTGCCCCAGCCTCGAAATCCTGGCGGCTCGGGGGCAAGAACCCTTCCCGCAGAGGTATTGGTGTGGAGGCGTGGAGATGGCACCATCGCGGTTGTCCCTTTACACCCGAGCCCTGCAGGTGGGTCTCTGCCTAGAGGAATGATGAGCGGGCGGAATCACACTTTCCCAACCCCAGGCCTTGAGAATTCTTTCTGCTCTTGCCTGTCCCCCGGACTCCTGTCCCCTCAATGGACAGAAGGAGTTGCAGGGTGCAGGGGCCCCAGCTGGGCTCCAGAGACACTGTTGGTGTTGCTATGGTTGAGGACCCCTTGCAGCTCTGCTGCACCCCCCAGCTCCCTCCCAACCCTGCTGACTGTGGCTCTGTGGGGGGCGGGGTCTGCGGAGGAGGAATCTGGGGTGGGGGCAAGTCTGCCACCCATCCGTGTGCGCACCTTTACAGCTGCCCTTCTTCCCAGATCCGACTTGGGGTCCTCTAGACAGAGACCCAGCCCCAAGGCCTCGGGAAAGGCACCCGCATCTGCTGAGATTCCTCCTCCCCCAGGGGTGGGGAGTGTCACAGTTGGGCATGGATTTGGGGTGGAGGTCCGCCAGGGAGGAGCAAACACCAGACCTGGCCAGGTGACTTGGACGATGCTCTGGGTGGCTTTGATGACGCAGGGATGACTGGCAAACTACGTTGGCCTCGTTTTCCGAGCCCGCTGACCTCTTCTCCCTGTGCCCGAGTCTCTAGCTGGAGGCCATGGCCGGCCAGCCCCCCAGCCCAGGGGCCTGGAGAGAGCAGAAGGATTCCCCTGGCTTCTCACCTCCTAGAGTGAACGTTCGTTCGGACTCTGGCCCAGGGCCCAGAGCAGAGTGGAATAGACGGGCCTGTTTGTCTGCAGGGACAGGAGGGGACTGGCTGGAGGATGCCGCCTGCCCCCGCCAGGCCCAGCGGGCATCCAGCTCTGCCCTGCCCCACCCCCTTCCCTTCCCTTAACACCATTAACTAATCATTCTCCTCTCTCCGGCCTGAAAACAGAGCCAGCTAACCACCAAGGACAGTCAGTTCTGAATTCTCCTTCCGCCGGGAGCGGAGCCGAGTGAAGCCAGGTGGGGGTGGAGGAGCCAGCGCTGCAGTGGAAGGGAAGTGAGGGTGACATCCCTTGCCCTGTGGCCCAGCAAGCAGCACAGAACCTGTGCTTGAAGGACGCCAGCGGCCAGGGGCTGTCTGGGCACCCAGGGAGAGGTCAGGAGACAGACGGCTTCGGGATGGTGTCAGGGAGGGGGTGGCACTTTGGGGTTCCAAACCCGAGAGGTCAGGACCTAGGAGAGGATTCAGAGAGTCACAGAACAGGAAGGCTGGGGTATGAGGGCAGGAGAGCAGGGTGCAAGGGGCAGCTCCCAGGATGCCAGAGGACGGGGCTTTGGCAGCCACAGGGGGAGGTGGAGGAGGCACCTGCCCGCAGAGCTCAGAGCACCTGGACTGGGTGGGAAGCAGCCAGGATGGAGGCCAAGGCCAGAGGAGGCGGGACGTGGGGTGGGGGCAGCATTCTAAGGCTTTGCCTCACTTCCCCCCAGGAGGGCAGACCTGGCTCCTGACTGAGAGGCCCCTGTCTGGGGGTCTGTCTCATACAGGCCTGACCACAGGCAGAGCCCCTGAGGCTGGGTGGGGGGTGGTCCTGGCCCCTCGGTTACCACATCCTTGGTGGGCGGGGCCATCCATTCATTGTAAGGAGCAGAGCTGGGGTACAAAGACCTGGAGTCCTCAGTCCCCAGTGGTGTCGTCCAGGGGCCTTAACCAGGAGGATGTGAGAAGGGTGGTGGGCAGGCGGAGGAAGGAAGCTGATAAAGACCTGCTTGCAGCTGCGATGAGGAGGAGATGGGGGTGGCGGGGTGACCGGCAGTCTTGGCAGTTACGGAAGCAGGGGACCCGCCCTGCCAGAAGACAGGATCCAGCCTGGGCCTGCTGACGGGAGGGGAGGTAGGAGGGAGTTTCCAGAGTGGGGTCTGAGTTGAGAGGAGGTTGTGTGGAAGGGGGGAAACACAAGATGGGGGGGGCAGGAAACCGGATACTGGGGGGCTGGGTGGAAGACGTCGGGGAGGTGATTGAATGGGGGGAAGCAGTCCTGCTCAACCCATGTCCTTCGCACCTGACCCAGGGCAGGAGGGAGGAGGGGCAGCCCGAACTGAGGTGCACCCCTGCAACACCAGAGAGCCGGGAGGGTGGCTTTCTGGGGAGATGGGAGGGGCTATTTTTAAACTTGGAAAAGCCGTGAGTTCATCTCCACCCTGGAGACGGCAAAGGCCCCATTGTGTAGGGGTCCAGGGGAGGGGGAGGGGGAGGGTGGCGGGGCGGGTGGCACAATGGTGGGGATTATGTCCCTGGGAGCGGGCAGGGGCGCGAGGGGGAGGGGAGATGTCGTCACAGCAGGCCCACTGGACTCCGGGGTGGAGCCAGGCCAGGCTTGGGCTTGGTCAGGGGGGTTCCACAACCACAAAGCCCCCCGCCGCAGAGCTGGGGTCTCTGGCATCCGGAGGCCCATGCTGGGTAGGGGTCCGCTGGTGGGATTCCCAGGGCCTTGCTTTCCCAGGGACTGCAGAGTCTGTTCCCAGGCTCCCAGCATTCCGGCGACTCCCTCGGGAGCTGCTGGCCTCTCCTCTCTCGGCCCCTTCCCTGCCCGGCGGTGGGGGGAGAGGAGACTGAGGATGTGCAGTGCCTGGGCTCCTCCTGCGGATTGGGGGTCCCTAGCCAGAGGGACGGGAAGCAGTGGGAGGGGTCCCCAGCCCAGCCATGGCTCAGACCTGGGAATGTCCCCTTTGGCCCCTCTAACCTCAGGGGACCTCTAAGTGTCCAGCCCACCTGCCTGCCCTCAGTCCTTAGCGCCCAAGACCTCGCCCCCGGGGACTTCGCCAAGCGGGAGCGGGAAGGCGCCGGCGCTAAGCGCCTCTGGGCGCCCGGGAGCCCTGCTCCCCGGGGTCCTGTCCCCGGCCGGCCGGGGAGGCGGGGCATCCGGCCGCGCACCAACCCAAACATTACCATAAATGCTCAGGCGGCCGGGCTGGCGGGCTGGGGCGGGGGCCTGGGGCTCTCCGGAAGCCCCGAATCCGGTCTTGAGGCCTTTCCCAGCACAGCCGGCTGGTGGTGATTCAGTTTCTCCGGTCACCCCCTCTGCACGGGCGGGCGCAGGGGTGCGGAGGGAGCCGTGGGGAGAGGATGGGGCTGCCTCCCGATGGCCAGGGCCAGAATCGGACCCTCCGGCCCCCGGCTGCCTCTGGGGACCACTGCTGTCTCCCGGCTCAGTTCTCTTAAATGCCCCTCCCACCTCCCTGAAGATGAGGATGGGGTGGGGGAGGGGTGTGGGAGTTTACCTCTCTCCCCCTCTGGGAAGGTCACATCCGCTCCCCAAAATACCCACACAATACCCCCCCACCCAGGGCAAGGAATGTCCCCTGGGAGCTGTGTCAAGTTTGACGTTATTAAGTTTGAGTCGTCCCCGAGGACAGGCCTGCTGGAAACCTGGGAGTGCCACGGCCTGAGCAAGCCCCAGGAGCCCTCGCGGGGGTCTGGCGGCTGGTGCTCTGCCTGCAGCCCAGCCTTGGGAGAAGAGGCGAGAAGAGGCACAGGGAGCTGCGTGCTGGTAGGGAATGCCCCTAATAGGGTCACACAGTGGGGCGCCCTCTCTCCCAGGCCTGTCCCACTTGAGACTTTGGTCTCAAACGCCCAGGCTGGGAGCTCCAGGGAGGAACTGGCGGCCCTGCTGCCCATGCGGCTGATTTGGGGCGGGAGGGGAGGAAGCCGCGCACAGATCCTGTTGGCACCTGTCTCTCGGCTCTCACGGAGGGGTCGCTGGCTTGCCTGCTCCTCACTTGGATCCTACAACAAAAATGAAGGAACAGGCACACAGTTCCGTGTGTTTAAGTCATACAGCCTGCGAGTGACAGAAACACATTAAAAATTCTGATAAAACTGCACAAGACTGTCTGTGTAACTTCTTTAACAATGTACACTTCAGTGTGGTATTTGCCACAACATTGCACAAACCAGCTCCACTATCTGTTTTTTATTATTATTATTATTTTATCTATTTGAAAGAGAGATCTTCCATCCACTGGTTCACTCCCCAGATGGCTGCAACGGCCAGGACTTGGCCAGGCTGAAGCCAGGAGCCAGGCACTCCATCCGTGTGTCTCCCATGTGGGTGGCAGGGGCCCAAGCACTGGGCCCACTTTCCCAGGCTGCTTTCCCAGGTGCATCAGCTGGGAGAATGGGGTGCCAGAGGCATAGGCGGTAGCTTAACCCTCTGCACCACAACGCTGGCCCCTGAACCAAGTTTCTCCAACACCTGCTACCTGTTGTTACAATAGCTGCATCACAAGTCTGAATTGTGCAGTAGGACTGGGGAGTGGAAGAGGGATTCAGAAAAGGGAGTGCCAGTGTGGACCTCGGGCTTGTGCCAGCCGGGGACGTCCTCCTGGAAATACAGACTGAAGTGAAGATCTGGTTTAGAGAGGGGAGGAGGGGGAACGGTCTGTCATTCAGGCAGAGAAAGTGGCCCCAGCGAGGAGAAAGGGATGGGGCTGAAGAAAGGGGCACACACCGCGGTGTGCGAAGAATTTCTTATTTATCTAAGTAATTTGAGAGCTCTCCCAGCTGCTGGTTCGTCCCCCTGCCAGCTGCCCCCAGAGCCAGGGCGAGTCAGGTCAGGCTGAATCCAGGAGCCTAGAACCCAATCCAGGTTTCCCCCATGAGTGGCAGGGACCCAACCTGAGCCATGATCTGCTGGCTCCTGGATTCTGTATTAGCATGAAGCTGGGGTCAGGAGCCAGAGCCAGGGACTGAACCCAGGCCCTCTGCGATGTGGTGTCCCAAGCAGCATCTTACCTGCTAAGCCAAGCACCCACCCTCAGCACTTCAGTATAAGAAGAGTTGTAGGGCAGCTATTGGGCTAGGAGGTGGGGTCATTGGAGGCTGGGTGATTTTTCTAAATGCTGTATTTGCATAACAAGCTCACTACTGTCATTTGGAATGCCTTGAGGAGAGTGCCAGCTACACCACTACTTCTCAGCACCACCTTTATGCAGCCATTTGGTACTCAGTGAGCAGTGTTTTGTGGCTAACTAGAACTTCAACAAGGTAGAGGATGTACGCATGTGGGAACTTGGGGAGATGAGGTGGGCGTAGGTAGTCAGGGTAGAGCTTGGATTTTTTTTTTTTTTTTTTTTTTTTGGACTGGCAGAGTGGACAGTGAGAGAGAGAGAGAGAAAGGTCTTCCTTTTCCGTTGGTTCACCCCCCAATGCCTGCTGCGGCTGGCGCACTGCGGCCGGCGCACTGCGGCCGGTGCACCATGCTGATCCAAAGCCTGGAGCCAGGTGCTGCTCCTGGTCTCCCATGCGGGTGCAGGGCCCAAGCACTTGGGCCTTCCTCCACTGCACTCCCGGGCCATAGCAGAGAGCTGGACTGGAAGAGGAGCAACCGGGACAGAATCCGGCACCCCGACTGGGATTAGAACCTGGTGTGCCGGCACCACAGGTGGAGGATTAGCCTATTGAGCTGTGGCGCCGGCCGGATCTTTTTTTTTTTTTAAAGATTTATTTATATATTTGAAAGGCAGAATCACAGAGAGGCAGAGGCAGGGAGAGAGAGAGAGAGAGAGGTCTTCCATCCACCGGTTCACTCCTCAGATGGCTGCAACAATCCAAAGCCAGGAGCCAGGAATTATTCCAGATCTCCCACGTGGGTGCAGGGGCCCAAGGACTTGGGCCATCTTCTACTGCTTTCCCAGGTCATAGCAGAGAGCTGGATCAGAAGGGGAGCAGCCAGGATTCAAACTGGTACCCATATGGGACGCCATCACTGCAGGCAGCGGCTTTACCCATTACGCCACAGCACCGACCCCAGAGCTTGGATCTTAAGATAGGGCAGGAATCTCAAAAAAAAAAAAAAAAAAAAAAAAAAAAAAAGGAAAAGAGGGGGATAGGCAATGGGGAGCTACTGCAACTTCTTGAGCAATGGCAAAATGATGTGATGAAATTAGAATTTATTTTTACAATGGTTTCTAAATATCTTCTTGGCCTGAGAGCGCCCCCTGGTGCACCTGGTTTGAATTGCTCCCCAGACTTAGGGAATGTGAGGGATACTGGGTAGGGGCACTGAGCAGCAGGACTGAGCTGCAGAAGGGAGACTCAGGATCGCACATCGTGGTGGGTGCTGACAGCACTGCAGCAGAGGTGCCCTTGGGACAGGGTAGGGGATTGGGCACTGTAGCGGCTTCCCTTTTCTCTGACTCTTACCTGTGTGTATTGTGGGTTGGGACACAGCACAGTCATCAGGTAACAACTAAGGCAGCAGCTCGAGAGCGGATGATCATTAAGATACAGCCCAAGTGTTCGAGAAAGATGCACTCCCAAGGGGCACAGACAAGCAAGCAATTATAATACAACGTGCAAATGGGCACGACCTCCAGCTACTTAACCTGCCTGGGGTAGTCAGAGGTGGCTTCCTGGAGGAGTGGCTGCCTGGATTCACTGTAAGGCATGAGTAGTGGGTAACTAGCAGCATGGGGAGTGGGGCGTGTGGTCTGCAGGACCACCTGGCATGCCCGGTGACGAGGGCTGCTGGCTGCCCGTATCCTGCAAGGGAGGAACGGGACTAGGGAGGGGTGAGGCCAGATCACCAAGGATTTGTAAACCATGGTAAATTACTGACAGCAACAGGTGTGTGTGTGAATGGTGTTAAACAAGGGAGTAAGCACCAGCAGTTAAAGTCCATTAGCGTTCAGGCCGCAGAGGGACAGGACCGAAGGCCCTACTTTCTTGCTCTTTTAAAAGGTTTCTTTCTTCATGGGAACAAGTGACAGAGGAGAATGAGATCTTCCATCCTCTGGTTCACTCTCCAGATGCCCTCAGCAGCCATCTTGGCTGAGCCAGGAGCTCCCCTGGGGCCTCCCATGTGGATGGCAGGAACCCAAGTACTAAAGCCATCACCTGCTGCCTCCCGGCCCCATTAGCAGGAAACCCGATAGGAAGTGTGGAGCGGCTGAGATTGGCCCTGTACGGGGCGTGGGCTTGCTCAGCCGGAGCTCAGCCAGCAGCACCACAATGCCTGCTTGCTTCCCCAGGCCCCCTTTCTCTCCCAGGACCCACCTCTCCCTTGGGTGGCAGAGCCTGGGAAACATGCTCTCTCTCCTGGGGAGGCTGCCTCCTGCATGCAGGGCCTGGCTTTATTCTGACCCCCAGCAACCAATCCATTTGATCATAAGAGCCCCATGCTAGGGGCCAGTGCTGTGGCATAGTGGGCTAAGCCTCCACCTGTGGCACCGGAGTCCCATTAGAGCACCGGTTCTAGTCCCGGCTGCTCCACTTCTGACCCAGCTCTCTGCTGTGGCCTGGGAAAGCAGTAGAAGATGGCCCAAGTGCTTGAGCCCCTGTACCCACGTAGGAGACTCAGTTGGAATTCCAGGCTGTTGACTTCAGCTTGGCCCAGAACTGGCAGTTGCGGCCATTTGGGGAGTGAACCAGCAGATGGAAGATCTTTCTCTCTGTCATTCTGCCTTTCAATTAAAACTCATAAAGCTTTCAAAATCACAAAATATCCAAGATAAATAACTTAGTTATTGCACATATTATTGACTGTGTGGGCCAGGAATGCTTCAGTGAGTAATAAAGTCACAGAAATTCATAAATTCTTGCATAGTTGTTCCATAAAATTAATTTTTTTCCTTCACTTCAGGAAAATCCTTGGTTATATTATCATAGAAAATTTCTCACAAGGCATGTTTCTTTGACAGTAATGCCAAATTAATTGACCTTTCTTGAGGAATTATTGTTTTTATTTTTATTTATTTATTTTTTTTGACAGGCAGAGTGGACAGTGAGAGAGAGAGACAGAGAGAAAGGTCTTCCTTTGCTGTTGGTTCACCCTCCAATGGCTGCCGCGGCCGGCGCACCCCACTGATCCGATGGCAGGAGCCAGGTGCTTCTCCTGGTCTCCCATGGGGTGCAGGGCCCAAGCACCTGGGCCATCCTCCACTGCACTCCCGGGCCACAGCAGAGAGCTGGCCTGGAAGAGGGGCAACCGGGACAGAATCCAGCACCCCGACCGGGACTAGAACCCGGTGTGCCGGCGCCGCAAGGTGGAGGATTAGCCTAGTGAGCCACGGCGCCGGCCGGAATTATTGTTTTTAGACCTTTAAAAAAATTAACTTCAGTTTGGACAAACTTTGCTCTGCGGAGGTCCTAGCAGCTGAAAGTGTTACTAATCTATTTAAAGCAATACTTACATTCAGAAATTAATTATAAATGCAATATGTCATGTTAAAATATTGCTAAGGGGATATATATCACAAGTATTTTATTCCAGAGAAAATTTTATAGTATCTTTATTGTTTATATTTTCATTTCACTATCTTTTTAAAGCAATATATAGGTCCATTTTTAAAAAAGATTTATTTATTTATTTATTTGAAAGTCAGAGCCACACAGAGAGAGGTCTTCCATTCTTCTGGTTCACTTCCCAATTGGCTGCAATGGCCCGAGCTGCGCTGATCTGAAGCCAGGAGCCAGGAGCTTCCTCCTGGTCTCCCATGTGGGTGCAGGGGCCCAAGTATTTGGGCCATCTTCCACTGCTTTCCCAGGCCATAGCAGAGAGCTGGATCAGAAGAAAAGCAGCTGGGACTAGAACCGGTGCCCATATGAGATGCCGGCGCTTCAGGCCAGGGCATTAACTCACTGTGCCATAGCGCCAGCCCCTAGGTCCATTTCTTAAGTTTCACTTTTTGAAAATTCTATAACACTGAAATATTGCGAAGAAAACTCCTGGGGCCAGCGCCGCGGCACAGCGGATTAAGTGATGCTGGCATCCTACGTTGGTGAGCAATTGTAGTCCTGGCTGCTCCGCTTCCGATCCAGCTCCCTGCTAATGGTGCCTGGGAAAGCAGCTCCAAGCCAAAGGCAAGAGCCAGGAACTCCATCCGGGTCTCCTACGTGGGTGACAGGACCCCAAGCACATGGACGGTATTAGCTGGAAGCTGGGTGGGTCTTGCAGAGCAGCCGGCGATCCAACCAGGCTGACCTGGGCTGTGGCTTAATCCACTGCGCCACAGTGCCCCCCCCCACTTCCTTTGATGCTGAAATTAACCCAGAGGTGGCTGCCTTTGGGCCAGTTCCAATGGGAACTGTGGAGTGGGGAATGCACATGTGCGCCCCAGGCGTGCTCACTGCTACAGGACTGGTCAGTGTGCAGGATGAGGGGGGAAAGACAGTCCATGTTCATTCTGGTAACTTCCCACTCTGACCCTGCTCCTCGGGGTCCCACCCCTCCCCCGCCCGCATTCCATGTTTACGTCTCTCTTCTTCCAGAGAACTGGCTCTCAACCAGATGTATCCGTTTTATCCAGTCCCATAAGGCACACAAAATCGCAGTTTCAGAATGGCTGCACCCGTGCTCCCATGAAATCAAACCCCACCACCAGAGTTCAAGGGCTCTTTGCTTTCGGAGGGGAGCAGCCAAGCGGATGTGGTCAGCTTGTAGCCCTCTCCTCTCTGTGTGGCTCCACAGGGAACACAGTGAGGCTTATTCTGTTGTTGATTGGATTTTGATGTATAAGACATTAGCATTCTTTTAAAACTCAAAATTATATAAAAACCTATACTCGAGAGAGATGCTGCTCCTGCCCTTGCCCCTCCATTCCTTTTAGCCTACCTCTTGCGGGGAATTAATTTTATTATCTGTCTGGTGTAAACTTCCTGTGCTTTATGTTTCTAAAGTTAGGCAGGATCAGAAGGAGAGGAGAAGCAAAAAAGACCTTGCGACCTGAATGTTACCTGGGTCCCACCATCAGAAGGTCCTGTGGGAACCGCAGGTCCTGCTGGCAGGTGTGTGTCCTGCCCCAAGGCCCACTGCACAACGACAATGTCCCATGGACCAGGCTCAAGAACTATCCGCTTCAGGACAGGACTCGGCTCCTGCTGTGACATCTGGGACCTTCCCGCACCTGTCCCGGGCAGACCTTCCCCGCCTGCACTTGGAGCCCTCGTGTTCGGTGTTTGCTGCAGACACTGGGCCACCTCTGGGGCTCTGCAAGTGCTCGTTCCTCCCTGGGCTGCCCACAGGCCAGCTTCACCAAGGCAGAAGCTGCGAGCTCCATCTGGGTCTCGCAGGTGGGTGTCAGGGACCCAGGCCGTGGGCCGTCCCCTGCTGCTCCCAGAGCGCACACCTGCAGGAAGCTGGAGTTGAAATGCTGCCGGCTCTGAAACGCAGACACTGGCGCATGCATGCTGCTTCCCGAGAGCGGTCCCCACACCTGCCCCAAGCCCCGCACCTCTGTGGCATTGTTGGAACCGTCATGAGCTCTACTTGAAGGAAGCACTCTTCTGCCCTTGAATCTTTGAACAGTCAGGCCAGGCAAAGACGAGGACATCCATTACAACGCCAGCATCCCACGTGGGACTCTCACACGGCGGGATTTCTTAAAGTCTCTGGAGGGGCAGCGTTGTGACACAGCTGTCAGTGCTGCCGCCTGGGACACCGCATCCCACATGGGTGCAGCTTTGGGCCCTGCTGCTCCACTTCTGATCCTGCTCCCTGCTCACGTGCTGGGAACGCAGCAGAAGATGGCCCAAGTGTTAGTGCCGCTGAGGAGTCCTCAGCCACGCTCGCAGCCCTGGGACACAGGGCTGCAGGGCAGAGGGACAGAGACACAGCACAGCCAGACCTGCTGTTCTCAGGGATCCTTACCACAGCCCAGTGGGGGCCAGGCACCCTGATCAGAGCACGTGTGTATGCGTGTCTGTGTACACCGTGCATCATGTCTGTGCCTGTGTGCGTGTGCATGTGTATGTGTGTGCGTGTGCATCAGGTGTGTCTGTGTATGTGTGTGTGTGTCTGTGCGTATCGCTCATCATGTCTGTGCCTGTGTGCATGTGTGAGTGTGCATCATGTGTATGTGTGTGCGTGTGCATCATGTGTATCTGGTGTATGTGTCTGTGCGTATCGCTCATCATGTCTATGCCTGTGTGCATGCATGCATCATGTGTGTGTCCATGTGTGCGAATGTGTACCATTCATTATGTCTGTGCATGTGTGTGTATGCTGAAACCTGCTAGCTAATGACTGGATTCGAGGATTAGGACCAAGCCCGAAGCCCGGTGGACCTGGTCGGGGGCTGAGGTGACAGAGCCACGTTGGGGTGGCCTGGGGCAGCGTTGATCTCTCAGGGATGGGGGCAGCATTGATCTTTCAGGGATGGGGGTGGCTTGGGGCAGGGTTGATCTCTCAGGGAGGGGGGTGCCTGGGGCTTCTGGAGCCGGGCCGGGCCAGGGCCTGCAGAGCTGCTCCCAGCCTCGCAGAGGCCGCCTCCCCTGGCCTTCTCCACTGCTCATCAGGCAGGGCGGCCCGGGCTTCTGTCCTGAGAGGGCCCTGAGCCCTGGCAGTCTCCTCCAAGTCCGCCTCCCCAGGCCCCTGCACACACTGTCACTCTCACTCTAGGGGTGGGGTGGGACGTGGCTGGGAGGCAGGGGAGCCCCGCTGGGCGCTGACCGGGCTGTGGCCTCCAGAAATACTGAGGATTTCTCCTCACATTGTCACAGGGAACGCCCATGACAGCCAGCAGCGTCCAGGCTGCCTCTGAGATCCTCCCCTGCTCATGAACAGAAATCCTAAACGCACGAGACCCACTGCGTGCCGACCACTGCGCCTGGCCAGTTTGGTCTTTCCGTGAGAGCCACCCGCCCATACCTCCATCACCTCCCCACGGTGCACACAGGGACCCAAACAGCACACGGGACCAAAGCCACGCACAAAGGTGAAGTTTATTCATGAGAAGCATTTGCAAATGCTCACGAAAAACATTCAGTCAGCTCAGCCTGCGCATTGCTCCTGGTGACAGGGGCGGAGCAAGGCTACTTGGGGGCCACTCTGTGGCAGCAGTGACCAGAACTGCTCCCTCGGGACGGCAGGATGCAGCATGCCCTCAGCAGGAACCGGAGGATCCTCCTGCCGACCCCGCGCCGGCCCTGCCTCTTGCCCTGGGCGCTGGCTGTGGTGTCAGCGGTGGCAGCGGTGGCAGCGGTGGCTGCGGTCCCAGCCCCCTCAGGCTCACGGGCAGCTGCGGCGGCTTCTGGCTCTGCGAGGTCCACACGGTTCCTGGCACTGGGGCTGGAGGGCGACGCCTTGGAGGCTGGCTCGGGGGCTGCGCTGGGAGCACGGCTCCTCTCCTGCTGTGGCTGGCCTGGTAGGTGAGTCAAGAAGGGGTCACCAAGGGGGCCTAGGGCTCAGCCAAAGAGTACCCGAGAAGGCTGGGGCTGGGAGGGAGAGGGGAAGACTCACTGGAGGGCTCGGCGGAGTCGGGGGCTGCACTGGGAGCAGGGCTCCTCTCCTGCTGTGGCTGGCCTGGTAGGAGAGTCAAAAGTGGGGTCACCTCGGGGCCTTGGGCTCAGCTCCTGGAGGCCCCAAAGTGGCAGGGGATGTGGGGAGTGGGCAAGACTCACTGGAGGGCTCGGCGGAGTCGGGGGCGGCGCTGGGAGCAGGGCTCCTCTCCTGCTGTGGTTGGCCTGGTAGGAGAGAGTCAAGAGTGGGGTCACCTTGGGGCCTTGGGCTCAGCTCCTGGAGGCCCCGAGGCAGGGGTAGGGCTAGACTCACTGGAGGCCTCGGAGGAGTCGCTTTGTGCGGAGGAAATGCAGCCAACAGCCATGCTGTCAGGGGACACGGACACCAGAGCCAAGCCGTCGTCCTCTATGGGGGGGCGCTTGCTGCTCTGTGAGGACTCGGGCAGGGACGCAGGGTCCTGGGGCTGAGGGCCTGGTGTCCCCTCGGTCCCCGTGCCTGGCAGCAGCCCGAGGCCCGCCAGGTACTCCCTGGCCTCTGGGTCCTGGGGAACGCCCAGGGGCTGCAGCAGGGTGACCGCATCCTCCTCGTGCCCCTGGGCGGCTTCTCGGCCGGGGCTGAACCACCAGTGGGTCCTGGCATCCTCCGCACTGGGCCTCCCCGAGGCGTCGACGGAGAGCAGCCACGCCAGCAGTTCCTGCAGGGCCGGGCTGATGCCACGTGGCACCACGTAGACGCCGCACAGCACCCGGTCCTGCAGCACCTTGTCCGTGTCCTTGCCAGGGAAGGGCAGTGTGGCCTCCAGCATGGCAAACAGCACCACCCCCAGACTCCACACGTCGGCCTTGAAAGCGTCGTAGTCCTCCTCGAGGAAAACCTCTGGTGCACAGTACTCGGGGGTCCCCCAGAAGCCCCTTACCAGCGTGCCCCGCTCCAGCCGCAGGCTCAGCCCGAAGTCCGCCAGCTTGATGGTCATGTGCTCATCCAGCAGCAGGTTGCCCAGCTTGAGGTCCCGGTGCGCCACGCGCTGGCCATGGCAGTAGCTGACGGCGGCCAGCGCCTGGCCAAACAGGGCCCTGGCCTCGTCCTCGGCCAGGCCGCCCTGCCACAGCACGTAGTGCTGGAGCGAGCCCCTGGTCGCCAGCTCCATGACCAGGAACAGGTGCTTCCTCGTGTGCCGCTCCTCCAGCAGCCGCACGATGTTGTCGTGCCGCAGGCTCCTCAGGATGGCTGCTTCCCCATGCGCAGACAGCGGGCTGCTGGGAGAGGCGTCTTGCAGGATCTTTACGGCCACGTACTTGCCCGACGCCAGGTGCCGGGCCAGCTTCACCAGGCCGAAGCCGCCCTGGCCGAGCATGCCCACGAAGTGGTACCCGTCCAGAGGAGGATGGACGTCCAAGGTACCTTCCATGCCGCCGGTCACCTAACTACGCTCTCTCGACTCCCTAACCCGCTCGACACACGCTAGCTAATCACCGACCCTCACTGCACTGCCTACAACACAAAGGGACCACGGGGGCCTGACTGCCCAGCTGACTAAGACACAGCACCAGCTACTCTCACTGCTCTAGAGGCGAAGCCGCAAGACTACCTCAATAAAGGAGAAAACAACAAAGAGGAAAAGCCACTAAATCCTCGAACACTGATACTTCTGAGCGTGCTAGCTGACTAGAGTGGGGGAAGCAAAAATAAAGAAAACTGCAAAAAAAAGGCCAAATGGGCAAAACAACAACGAGGAGGAAAACAACAAACTAAACAAAATGGGAAAAAGCAAAAACCAAACAGACCCAGAAACAAACAACCAAGAAAACGCACAAGCAACACCAACGAGCGCAAAGGCTGGTTAGATGGGTCCTAGTTACACAGATCACAAAAGCGTGCTCTCTGGGTAAGGCGGACGAAAACCCAGGCCCCGCAGCGGCCATATATACTTTTTGGGGGCTCACCTCACATAGTGGCGCCTTATGAAGTCAGAGCGAGAAACGGACCAATCCCAGCCCAGCCAGGGACTCTGTAATAATACGACTTTCCTAACAGTGAGGCATTATGAAGTCAGAGCAAGAAATTGACCAATCACGGCTGCAGATAATTCACGGGGGGTTTCGCAGGAATTTTATAATTAAATTAAAAAGATACCCTAAAAGCTTTTGCCTTTGATGGGTGATAGGGATTGATACTTCATTTTTGAGAAATTCAAACAAGTATGGTGCTTGGGTGGTCTGGTCTTGTCTAGTGTAAAAGGTGATAGTAATTTGTGTCTTTTGAAGACCTCCTAGTGTCTCCACTTAGTATATCCCCTCCTTTGCCTTTACCCTCTGAGTGATGGGTCTCTGAGTGATGGAACAACTTCTCTGGCCTCGGTAAACTCAACACGTGTTCTGTTGCCCAAGACACCGTGGCCAGGTACACTGTCCGCATCTCCAGAGCTGAGAGGAAGGTGGCTTTGTCACCCTTTCCCCCTAAGTCATGGTCAGATTTCTCGGCAGAAACCCCGGAAGCCCAGAAGGCAGTGCGGTCCGTGCAGTCCAAACAGGGAAGGCCCAGTCAGTGGCAGCCGAGAAAGCTACATCCTCCGAGACTGTCCTCCGCCTGGTAGGGAGGACTCGAGGCTCTGCCAGGCACTTGGGGTTCTGGGCTCCTGTCACAACAACAGCCAAAACTCCTGGCTCCCGCCTTCAGCCTGGCCTAGTCCTGGAGGTCATTTGTGGGCTGTAGCAGAGCAGGGAGGAGTTCCCCCCTCCCTCACTAGCACTCTCTTTTCCCCTCTTCACGCTCACACAAATAGAATACAACTTAGAAAGAAAAAAGAAATGAGACTCCCTGCTTCAACTCCTCAGGACCTGCACAGCCCAGAAACGACGAGACTTGGCCGCATCACAGCCTCGGATCTGTCTCCTTGGGACAGCCTCGTGCTGAGCCCTCAGGACCAGTGTTTCTCCCGAGGAAGCCACAACCTCCTCTCAGGTAGGAAATGAGCCCGGGAACCCCCAGGTGGAGCGGTGTCTCCTGCAGTTCTTGAGGAGCCCCCAGGGCCCAGCACAGCCGTGGGCCCAGGAACACGTGATGGTCCCTCTGCACCGACTGCCCAAGCCCTCTTGGGAGAGGAACCCTCCCTGGGGAGATGACCCCTCCTCCGGTTGCCCAGGGACATTGCACGGTGTGATTTCTCTGTGATTTCCTGCAGTGCTGGTCACCTCCTCAAGGCTGGGAGGAAAGAAACAGCACCCCACGAATTCTCACTACAGTTTTATTAAATAAGCTGAAAAAAACAATAGAGTATGAGGACTTTGGGGACTGTTTTGCATAGAGCTTAGGTAAAGCCTATCTCACTTAAAAGTTTTGTCTTTTCTTTAGTTCATTTTTGTTTGTTTTTACTGAGTTGAAAGGCAGTTTACAGAGAAGCAGAGAGAGAGAGAGAGAGAGAGAGAGAGAGAGAAGAGAGATAGCAATCGTCCATCCATGGTTCACCTGCCACACCCCACACAAATGGCTACCATGGCTGGACTAGGCCTGTCTGAAGACAGGCACCCAAACTCCATCCAGGTCTCCCCTGCAGGTGGCAATGCCTCAGCTAATTGGACCATCTTCCTCTGCCTTTCCAGGCACATTAGCAGGGAGCTGGATCAGAAGCAGAGCAGCCGGGACACAAAGCAGCCTCCCAATATGGGATGCCAGTGTCACAGGCGGCAGCTTTACTGCTGTGCCACAGTGCTGGTGCCCAGGCTTCTTTAAGATTTATTTATTTGAGAGATCAACGGACAGAGTTTGATCTTCTATCCTCTGCTCACTCCCCATATGGCCACAATGGCTAAGGTGGGCTGGTTTCAAGCCAGGAGCCTGTGGGGCTGGCACTGTGGTGTAATGGGTTAAGCCAGTGGTGCAGTGCTGGCATCCATATGGGTGCTGGTTTGAGTCTCAGCTGCTTCACCCCCGATCCAGCTCCCTGCTGATGGGCCTGGGAAAGCTTCTGAAGATGACCCAAATGTTTAGGCCGCTTCTCCCATGCTGTAGACCCAAAAATCTCCTGTTCCAGGCTTTAGGCTGGCACAGCCTTAGCCACTGTAGCTATTTGGGATGTGAATCTGCAGATGGAAGATTCTCTCTCTCTCTCTCTCTCTCTCTCTCTCTCTCCCTCTCCCTCACCATTCTCTCTTTGTGTGTCCCTGTCCTTCTGTGTCTTTATCCCTATTTCTGTAACTCTGCCTTTCAAATAAATAAGATTTGAAAAAGTTAATTAAAAAGCCTAGAACTCTACCCAGGTCTCCCACAGGGGTGGCAGGTGCCCATTTTTTTTTTTTATTTTTTACTTTTATTTATTTATTTATTTATTTATTTTTTTGACAGGCAGAGTGGACAGTGAGAGAGAGAGAGACAGAGAGAAAGGTCTTCCTTTGCCATTGATTCACCCTCCAATGGTCATCACGGCTGGCACACTGTGACCGGCGCACTGCGACCGGCGCACTGCGCTGATCCGATGGCAGGAGCCAGGTACTTATCCTGGTCTCCCATGGGGTTCAGGGCTCAAGGACTTGGGCCATCCTCCACTGCACTCCCTGGCCACAGCAGAGAGCTGGCCTGGAAGAGGGGCAACAGGGACAGAATCCGGCGCCCCGACCGGGACTAGAACCCGGTGTGCCGGCGCCGCAAGGCGGAGGATTAGCCTAGTGAGCCACGGCGCCGGCCTAGGTGCCCATGTTTGGACCATCTTCCGCTGGTTTCTCAGGTATGTTAGCAGGGAGCTGGCTCAGAGCCAGGGCTTGAACAGGCACTTCAACTATGGGATGTAGGCATCATTAGCCGTGACTTAGCCCGCTGTGCCATACACCAGCTCCCAAGAACCAAGGTTTCTTTCTTGCTCCCAATCTGATATTAGCCAAGTAAAGGAGTTTTCTCGTCCTCAGAGAGGTGTCACAGACTTTTTGTCACACTTGGTGTCACTGGGTGCGGTGATAAATAATCTGCTCGTGTGTTGAATGTGTTTTATGAACTATTGGAAGCCCTCGTGCCCTGCTAAAGTCTGCTGGGGACCATGTGCTAATGGGGCAGACGTGCAGAACCAGTGACAGCCAGGTTACTCATCACCAGAGGGAGTCTACACAATGTCGCTTTAGCGGGGCAGCCAGACACGAAACCCCACCCTCACCCGTGGCCAGGAAGGGCAGGGGACACAGGCACAGCCCCTGGGTGGCAACCCCTGGTCACAGTGCCTGAGCTGGATGAGCTCATAATGCAGGTGGCGTCCGTGCCAGGAAGAGTTCTCTCTCCTGGAGGGCTTCCAGTGGGGGCTGTGAATGCCAGGATGGTGGGAGCCCTCTCTCCTGGGAAGACAGCCTGTGTCTGAGATGGAGTCCAAGGGACAGAGAGGTGAGAGAAGGGGCTGGGGGCGGGGCAGAGAGAGAGGGGGAATGAATGAATGGGGCTGATCCTGTCCTGGAGATCTGGATCCCAGTTCTAATGCAGGTTTACCATGGCACCCTCAGATCCCATGAGATCCCCCAGTGTCTGCGTATCTTTTCCAGCTCACATTTTCTAAGTTGAGGCTGCCTTCTCCCTTGGCTCAGCACTGGGGGTGGGTTCCCCCATGTGTCTGCGTGGTGCAAAATCCTTTCCAATGGCCACACAGGATCTCACCCTGAGTGCCACCCAGCCTGCTTCTTCCTTCTACTGCTGACGGGCAATCCCGGTGTCTTCCTGTGGGGGCGCTGTGCACAGGCTGAGGTGAGGATTCTGTCCCAGTCCCCGTGCTCAGGGCAGCACCCCCCCCCCCAGGGCCGGGACACAGGCCTAACCGGAAAGGAGGCCCCCAGCACCCCACAGCGGCCAGAAGGCGCACACTCCGGTTCTCCCCAAGCTCTCACAGGCACTTGGTTTCCTCAGTCCCTGTCCCTTGAGCCATTCTAGTAATGGGGGCCGGGGGGTGGGGGAGTGCGGAGTAAATGACAGTTGGGGAGGCTGATGACTCACTTCGAGAGAAGCCTTCCCCCCACCACATGCACACACAGAGTCCCACAAAGGAGGGGCCTTTCTTCCCTATCACTTTTTGAAAAATATTTATTGATTTATTTCAACAGCAGAGCTCGGTGTTGCAACAGAGCTGTCAGTGTCCTATCCAACATCTCCTGTGTCGTCAAGGGAGAACACGACCCCATTCCCCTGAGGGCCATGCACCTGACCTCATGGGGTATGGGATCCACCTGCTCTTCAGCACAACAGCTGTATCTGGAGGGGAGCAGTATGTCCATGCTGCTTTGTTCCCGGCCCACCCAGTGTGAAGCCCGGCTTCAATAGGGGATACAGGCAGGCCATGTGCCTGGAATTCTCTGTGAGGTGTTCCGGTCGGTAGGGCCCTTGGTAGCACCCAATCCTTCCAAACCCCATGTTCGCACCTTGACCGTCTATGGCCACCCGCACAAACCTGGGGGAGCTGAATTGATGGCTGGAGGCCTCCTCAAGAAGACAGGACCCCCTGCCCCCACCTCAAGGAAATTGTGGCATGTGGCCCTTCCTCCACCCCTGGTCAGTTTCTCTTCCAAGTTCCTGAGAAGGGGAGGCAGGGCTTAGTGAATGACCATATTTCTAGATGGGAGGTTACAGGCATGCTCCCCCAAGATGGTCACAGCTCTTTTGCTGCTCTGAACTCTCCTGGCACAGAACTGGGGCTGTGGGGCTTCTGCTTGAGCAGGTGGTCACGTCATACTCCTGTGCCTCTGGAAAGTTACATGGTTATCAGGACCACCCCCTGAGTGACCAATGCCTTAGAGCTGTCCTAAAGGGACAGGGCTCTGAGCTGTGTGCAGGGCAGAAAAGCAAACACACCTCTGGTAAAGGACTATTATCCAAAACACACAAAGAGCGCTTCAAACTCAATAATAACAAAACAAGAAACCCAGTTTAAGAATAGGCCAAAGACCTTAGGAAAGAAGATATATGGATGGTGACCAGTCACACATCACAATGCCCACACCACATGGCTTCAGGGAACTTCAAATTAAGTCAATAGTGCGATACCACTCCATGCCTATTAGAATGACCAGAGCCAAACCATGGAGACCACCAAAGGTTAATAAGTACGTGGCCCAACTGGAAGTCTCACTCACTGCCGGTGGGAATGTGAATGGGTGCAGCCGCTTCGGAAGACAGTTTGATGACTTCTTACAAAATCAAACATCCCCTCATCATCCATATAAAGCAGTCATCTTGCTCGTTTGTATTTACACAAATGAATTGAAAACTTATGTCTATACAAATACTCAAGAATGTTCATAACAGCTTTATTCAGAATTGTACAAACTTGGGAACACCCAAGGTGTCTTCCAACAGGTGAATGGAGAGTGAACTGGTAGACCCAAACAGTGGGAGATTATTCAGCCCTGAAAAAGTCATGGGCTAGCAATGACATGGAGAGAACTTGAATCCATATTGCTCTGCCAGAGAACGCAATGTGAAATCTGAGAATCAGGTGGCATACTGTGACTTCAACCGTAAGACGTTCTGGGAGAGACATGGTAAAAAGATCTGAGGTTGCCAGGAGTTTAGGGTGAGGAGGGGAGGAGCAGGCAGAGTGCCGAGGCTTTGGGGCAGTGAACGATCCTGTACGATTCTATAATGGTAGACGGATGTCATTATGCACTTGACCAGACCGTGGACTGGACAACGCATCCCCAGTGAACCACAATGTAAGCCTTGGACTCCAGGTAATAACAACTGGTCAATACTGGTGTATCACTTATTTACAGACATAAACACCCAAACTTAAACTCAACTCGTCAATAGTACTAATAATAAGTATCAGTGGGCAGGACACATTCAGAATAGCTCTATTTTCTAGTTGAGACCATGACTTGCAAATCTGTTGTTTGGCTGAACTCTTCTTATTCTTCTGGTTCCTTCTTGTCTAAAGTAAATCGATTTGATTCAACTGCATGTGGCCAGCATTCCCTTTATGAAGCCAAAAGTGGTTATGAAGTCACATGTGATACAGGCTTTTCTTTCTTTCTTTCTTTTTTTGAAGATTATTTATTTATTTGAAAGACAGAATTACAGAGAGACAGAGAAATTTCTTCCATCTGCTGGTTCACTCCCTAAATGGCTGCAACGGCTGGAGCTGGACCGATCCTAAGCTAGGAACCAGGAACTTCTTCCAGGGTACAGAGTGGGTACAGGGGCCCAGAGACTTGGCCATCTGCTGCTTTCCCAGGCACATTAGCAGGGAGCTGGACTGGAAGTGGAGCAGCAGGGACTCAAACCAGCACCAGTGTAGGATGCCGGCATTTCTGCGTGGCAGCTTTCCCCACCACACCACAGCACTGGCCCTGGGATAGAGAGGTTTCTCTAAGATGTTCCTTCTATGGCCAGATCCAGAACATTACATATAATCCTTTTACTTTGGCAAAGGATGCCATCACTATGCACTCAGGCCGTGTCTCCTACCAAGTTCTGTGTGTTATGGAGGGCATGTGACACAAAACGTGCTTCTGAATTCTTGACCAAAATTCTGTGCCGTTCCTCTTTATATTACCAATCACACTGGTGTCACTGTCATACACTTGCCCTTGACAATCTTTTAAATCAAATTATAAGTAGGATCTTTTTTAGATTTATTTATTTATTCAAAAGGCAGAGTGACAGAGAAGGAGAGAGGGAGAGGAGCCAGGAACTTCTCTGGGTCTCCCACTTGGGTGGCAGGGGCCAAGCAGTTGGGCCATCTTCAGTGACTTCCTAGGCACATTAGCAGGGAGCCCGATCAGATGTGAGCTGGTGCCCCACCATGGCTTAACTTGCTGCCTTGCAGGTTCACACAGGCCTGCAAATAGTTTCTTCTCTCGATTCTTTCCTTAAGTCAAAACAGGGCTGAGACCAGTTAAATATGCATGCAAGCTGCATCTAGATCTACATAGTTACAAATTTTTAGAAATATGAATCAATATTGCAAAATGTTCTTCAGCTACTACTGTAAATACATTGATTTCTTCTTATTTTTTTTAAAGAGATTTATTTGAAAGTCAGAGTTACACAGAGAGAGAAGGAGAGGCAGAGAGAGAGGTCTTCCATCCACTGGTTCACTCCCCAATTGGCTGCAACCACCAGAGCTGTGCTGATCTGAAGCCAGGAACCAGGAGCTTCCTCCAGGTCTTGCATGTGGGCGCAGGGACCCAAGGACTTAGGCCATCTTCTATTGCTTTCCCAGGCCACAGCAGAGAGCTGGATCAGAAGTGGAGTGGCCGGGACATGAACTGGCGCCCATATGGGATGCCAGCGTTGCAGGTGGTGGCTTCACTTGCTACGCCACAGCGTCAGCTCCTCCTCCTCCTCTTCTTCTTTTTTAATGTTTATTTATCCTTGTCTACTTGAGAGGCAGAGAGAGAGATCTTTATCTCTCTCAGATCTATCCCAGCTGCTCCACTCCCTGCTAATGCACCTGGGAAAGCAGCAGAAGATGGGCCAAGTGCTGGGCCCGTGCATGCATGTGGGAGCCCTGGAAGAAGCTCCAGGCTCCTGGCTTCAGCCTGGCCCAGCCCTGGCTGTTGCAGCCATCTGGGGAGTGAACCAGCAGATGGAAGCCCTCTCTCTTTGTGTCTCTCCCTCACTCTCTGTAACTCTACCTTTCAAATAAATGAATAAATCTTAAAAAAAAAAAAAAAGGAAAGAAAGAAAGAAAAGAAAAAAAATCTAAGTCTAAAAACCGTGGCAGTGATGCAGATTTTACTGAATGCCTGGTGGGCAGGCGAAAGGGAAGGTGACAGTGCACGCATCAGCCCCAGGCAGGACTCCTGAATTAGCCATTCGTTCCTGGTTTTGCCCAATCTCTTAATCCTCAACCTCTCTTTTCCTCTAAAACTCCCTCCTGTCCTAGCTGGACTCTCACCAAGCCCCACAAGAGCCCCGCAGTTAGCACCGCAGGGGCAGGTGTGGCAGGTGGAGGCTCCCAGCAGGCTCCGCTTCCTGCCCCTACCTCATCCGCTGTAGGATCACTTCTCTGGGCATTCCGTTGTCTCACGATCGGCCCATTTTCTTCCGAATCTCTGGGCCTCACCCCGGGAAAGTGGTCTGAACTCCCTCCCTGAAGTCAGTTGGAGTTGTCTGTTAGGGCCAGCTGGGCTGCCAGCCAGGGCTCCTGGGAGGCCAGGCCTGTGGCTCTTTCAAAGTGGTGTTAAGATGCCTGTGTCCCATGAGGAAGTGCCTGGGCTCAGTGCCCACTCCAGCTCTTGGCTCCAGCTTCCTGCTAATGTGAACTCAGGAGGCAGCAGTGATGGCTCAAGCAATCAGAAGACCTGGACTGAGCTCCTGTTCACCTGTGAACATCTGAGGAGTGAACCAGTGGGTGGGCTCCCTCTCTCTCTCTCTCTCTCTCTCTCTCTCTCTCTCTCTCTCTCTCGACTCTCCAAGAGAAAAAGTGTGGCTATGGACTTGCAAAATCCCAGCTCACTCCAAGGGGAGGTCTTGGTCTCCAACTGGTGGAAATTCTCTCGTAGAGGGTCCCACCCACGTGGAGACGGCCTTGGCACGCTTCCTGGTGTGCAGACCTGCTGCTTCTTTGCTCACAGTGCAGACACAGCGAAGCACCAGGGGGCATCCAGGAGCCTGGGGAGCAGCCGCGACCTGAAATTTGCAAGACAGGTTCAGGCTGAAGATAGATTTAGAGATCCACTTGCACAGGGAGAGGAGGCTACGATGGGAACAGGAAGGAGATGGGAAGGGCAATGTCTCGGAAGCCGGGGCAGGGTAGGAAGCTGTCTGTGGCAGCAAGCACGCCAGGCAAGTCAGACTCCTGAGGAGAGGGTAAGGCTCGCGGGATCAGAGTCTGGGAAGGAAGGAGCGCATGTTCCCCAAGATGTGCAACTGGGGGCAGGGGCATGGGCATTTGCCGCCCGGCGTGCCTGCATCCTGTAGTGGAGTGCCTGGTTCAAGTCCTGACGCCGCTGCTTCCGATCTGGCTTCCCGCTAACGTGCACCCTGGGAGGCAGCAGCGGATGGCTTAGGTACTGGTCCTTGCCAACCAGGTGGGGAGACTGGGATTGAGTTCCAGGCTCCCCATGAGCCAGCAGATAGAAGATCTTGCTCTCTCTTTACCTTTCAAATAAAAAATGACTAGTTTTATTAAAAAAAGAAATTGGGGGCGGGTGCCGCGGCTCACCAGGTTAATCCTCCGCCTTGCGGCGCGGCACACCAGGTTCTAGTCCCAGTCAGGGCGCCGGATTCTGTCCCGGTTGCCCCTCTTCCAGGCCAGCTCTCTGCTGTGGCCCGGGAGTGCAGTGGAGGATGGCCCAGGTGCTTGGGCCCTGCACCCCATGGGAGACCAGGAGAAGCACCTGGCTCCTGGCTTCGGATCAGCGAGGTGTACCAGCTGCAGCGGCCATTGGAGGGTGAACCAATGGCAAAAGGAAGACCTTTCTCTCTCTCTCACTGTCCACTCTGCCTGTCAAAAAGAAAAAAAAAAATTGGGGAAAGGATGCACAGGGGGACAATGAAAACATCAGCAGACCAGATGGTGGACAAAACTCGTGTTTATTCTAATTTCCTTTGTTCGGAGAAATCAGCATTTTGTGCTCACACTGGGGGTAGCAATTCTGCAGTACGATGTAACAGACATTGGGGAGCTAGAGAAGGGGAGAGGGAGGGGAAGGGGAGGAGAGGGGAGGGGAGGGGAGGAGGAGGAGGAGGGGGAGGGCCAGAGACACTGAGTCGGGGTCTAAGGCGGGCGGGCGTTCAGCGACTGCAGTTCTTGCTCTGCCCCCGTGCAGCCCGGGCTGCGGCCCCCTCAGCTGTGCCTCCGCGGTGCTCGGAGAACTCAGGACACAAGGCGGGGTGGGGAGGCCAGGCCCTCTCTGGAGTCCGGGCCAGAGCTGAGCTGGAGAATCAGCAGAAGCAGCGTAGGGCTGACGCGGAACCCGCAGGGGAGTCTCCGTAGACTCGTATTCGGGACGGCGTCTCCAACACGTTCAGGGTATTAAAGAAATGGCCAGCTTCCGAGGGAGCCCCGAGCCCGACCCCCAGCTGCAGCTGGAGCGCACGCAGTGCTGGGCGCCCGCTAGGGAGCTGAGCCGCCTCCCTCCTGAGGACGAGGAGATCATGCGGGAGTTCTGGAAAAACCTGGAGAAGCCAGTTTGGAACAGCAGTGTGGAACCTCCGGAACAGTCTGCGCGCCTCGCGAGCGGCTGGAGAACAGGCAGTGTTTACGTTTGTTGTGTGAACAGCGCGCTGCAGGAGTGGCGTGAGTGACAGGTCGCAGGTGTGGAGCGACGAGGAGCAGGCGGCGAGCCCGAGCGGGACGCCCAGGCAGCCAGCTCCGACCGCAGCCTGCCGAGCTCAGGTTCCGGGCCAGAGGAAGCACGAATTCGCTCTTAGCCAAGTCCAAGGTCCGGCTCTTTTAGGTGACGGGGCTAGGGCGGGCCCAGTTCGACGCTGTCCGTCAACGGACCAATCACCACGCCGACGGGGGCGGAGATTTTAATACGCGTCCACCCCCTCCTTTTGGAAAATACGTCTGTTTGGGCGCTGTTCAAACGGACCAATGACAGCTCGGCGTCCTTCCGGCTGGCCCTCTCCGATTGGCCGGAGTTCGTCGTGCCCCTCTCCTTGTCACGCCTTTTGCCCCACCCCTTCGGACACAAGATGGCGGCGCCCAGCGGAGTAGAGGCTGCGTTTGGGGTTTGCTGAGACTGACTCCCTCTCCCCCTTTCCCTTTGGGCGCAAAGCGCCGCGAACGGGAGGACAGGGGCCGGGCGGGGACAGGGGCATCTGCGTAGCTGGACCTGCGCCCAGCCTGCGCCGCCCCCACCCGGCCCCGGCCCCGGCCCGGCCCGATCCCATCCCATCCGTTCCCGGTCTCCTCCGCTGACCCACTGCCCGGCCGTGGTACGCCACACTAGGCCTGCAAGGCTGGGGTGTCTCCTCCAGCCCGCCTCGCCTTCCCTTTAGAGATGCTTGGTCTCTTCCCTCCCAGCCAGCCCGCCTTCGTAACCGGGCGTCTTGGACCGGCCCCTGGCCCCTCTTCCCTCTACTGAGACTGCACTTAGCGCAGCCCACATCTCCGTCAGATTCTGGGTACCCCCTGGGTCAGAGGCCGCTCACCTTCCTTCCAGATCCCTGAGCCTCCAACAATATTGACAGCCTTGACAGCGCCGTCCACCGAGGAGACAGACTAACTTCCGGAGCCCCATCATGGAGGCCGTGTACCTGGTGGTGAATGGGGTGGGGCTGGTACTGGACGTGCTGACCTTGGTGTTGGACCTCAACTTCCTGCTGGTGTCCTCCCTCCTGGCTACCCTGGCCTGGCTCCTGGCCTTCATCTACAACCTGCCGCACACGGTACTGACCAGCCTTCTGCACTTGGGCCGTGGAGTCCTGCTTTCGCTGCTGGCTGTGGTCGAAGCCTTGGTCCGGCTCACCGTTGGGGGCTTGCAGGCGTTGTGTACTCTGCTCTACAGCTGCTGTTCTGGCCTGGAGAGCCTGAAGCTCTTGGGACACCTGGCCTCACACGGGGCACTGCGGAGCCGGGAGTTACTGCACCGGGGCGTGCTCAGCGTGCTCTCCAATGGCCATGCACTGCTGCGCCAGGCCTGTGACATCTGTGCCATTGCCATGAGCCTGGTGGCCTATGTGATCAACAGTCTGGTCAACATTTGCCTCATTGGCACTCAGAATCTCTTCTCCCTGGTGCTGGCCCTGTGGGACGCAGTGATGGGCCCTCTGTGGAGGGTGACAGACGTGGTGGCCGCCTTCCTAGCCCACATTTCCAGCAGTGCCGTGGCCATGGCCATCCTCCTGTGGACCCCCTGTCAACTAGCGCTGGAGCTGCTGGCCTCATCTGCCCGCCTCCTGGCCAGCTTCGTGCTTGTCAATCTCACTGGTCTGGCGGTGCTGGCCTGCGTGCTGGCAGTGACAGTAACCGTGTTGCACCCAGACCTCACCCTCAGGCTGGCCACCCGGGCTCTCAGCCAGCTCCAGGCCCGCCCATCCTACCACCGGCTCCGGGAGGACGTCGTGCGGGTGTCTCGCCTGGCGCTGGGCTTGGAAGCCTGGCGCCGAGTCTGGAGTCGCAGCCTGCAGCTGGCGAGCTGGCCAAACCGGGCAGGGGCCCCTGGAGCCCCCCAGGGGGCCCCTCGAAGGGTGTCAGCCCGGCCCCGGGCACAGGATCCTCCCCCTGAAGCAGGGCTCAGATTGGAGGCCGAAGAGGAAGCCAGGAGCCTCCGAGCGGCACCTGCCTGGGGCCGGGAGAGGCTCAACGAGGAGGAGCCTGCAGCTGGCCAAGACCCCTGGAAGCTGCTGAAGGAGCAAGAGGAGCGGAAGAAGTGCGTCATCTGCCAGGACCAGAGCAAGACGGTGCTGCTCCTGCCCTGCCGGCACCTGTGCCTGTGCCAGGCCTGCACCGAGATACTGATGCGCCACCCTGTCTATCACCGCAACTGCCCGCTGTGCCGCCGGGGCATCCTGCAGACCCTCAATGTCTACCTCTGAAGACCCCCGCCCTGCCTGCCCACCCCTCCGTGCTCCACGCAGGTGCCTGCGCTGGGCCAGCATTCGCACCCCTTCTCCAGATCCTGGCCTGAATCCCCACCAAGCCATACACCTCGGACATGGAGATGGGACACTCTGGGTGGGGGTGGGTGCCCTGGATGCCGAGGGTGGTGAGTGTGTCACTATGCAAGGGCCCTGGGGCTGCTGAGCCCACAGCCCGTTCAGGGCCCAGCCTCTGGGGCTGCCCCTCTCCGCTTCTGGTGTTCCTGTTGGGGTTGTGTAGATCCTTTCCCTGTTTCCTCCCCACTCTGCCCCCAGCTTCTGCGGCCACAGCACATCAGTGTCGTTTGGGTGTTTTGGCAACTCAGGGGTCTTGGAATGGTCCTGAACCTGTGTGCAGCCAGAACCCCTGTGCCCGGGTAAGGCTTGCGGGGAGCACCTCTCAGGTGCCCCTAGGGCCACTTCTGCCTGCCGTGATCTTGCGAGGCACCTTCCCAACCCAATCTGAAAGCTGGGATCAGTTAACCCTGGGAGGTGGGTGCCTGTGTGTGCACCTGCACCTGGCTTTGGGACCACACTGGCTTCACAGGGAGCCTCGGGAGGGCTGACCCGGTTTCTCCTCGTTCCTGTCTCCCCATGTCACGTCGAAGGATGGCGTTTCTCTTCTGTCTGATCCTCCCCGGTGCTGGGGAAGGCAGACTACACATTTCACTAGGGTCCAAACACAGAGACGGCTGTCTTCAGAAGCAGCTCCCCGAGGGGTCCAGCCGGCCCAGTTTCCAATAAATAAAATTCTGTTGACAGTTCTCACAGCCTCTGTGTGCATCTGCACGGGAACAGCAGCGGGTCCTGGGGGTGGGCTTAAACTGGGAGGGGGGAGGAGAGAAGAAAGGCTGCCGGGTTCACTCTGTCTTCACCATTGTTGCCAGGGTGCAGCGCCCAGGGAGAGGGATGCAAACTCTCTCGCCCCTTGAGTCAGCCTTCCCGGCTTTTCCTCTGGTGCCGGGCTTCCCAGGAACTCGGGGTGGAATCCAACCCACCCTCTGCTCCCTGGAGGCGCTGGTGCTTGTCAGAGTCTGGCGCCGCAAGACCTCCTGGTGGGGAGCAGGCTGTCCCCTTAATTGTATGTTAGGGGTCTGGAAGCACAGCGCCCGGGCCCGCCTTCTGGGAGGGGGCAGGGGAGGAGGCTGAGAGGCCCCTCCACCTTCTCTTGGGGTGAGAGGTTGAGCCCTCTGGGAAACTGGATTGGAGGGGAGGTCCCCCCAGCCCCTGCCCCCCCTGGATTGCGGAGGGGGGAGCCTCAGACTTAGTGACTCTGCCCACCCCGAGATGCCCAGCACAGTGGGGGAGAGTTCCCCACCTCCACCTTGAATCTGGAGTCCCAAGGGAAGGCTTGGTGCTATCTCCCTTCCCCCAACCTGGAGAGGGGGCTGAGCAAGGGGAGGCCCAGCTCCTTCCAGGCTTTGTTTAATGTGGGGATAAACATTGTATGAAAGGAGATAAACTTCCTGAGCCAGGAGCAAAGGACCCCCTTTCCCTCCACCCCCAGCAGAAATTCCTTTGGCAGACCTCAACACCCTTCCTCCCCCTAATCTGGGAGTCGGGCTCCAGCTACAGGGTCGTTGCTGCATTCCGGAGCTGGGGTGCCCCCTGGCGGTCATCTCAGAAACGGCCTGTTTCTAGACACCAGCAGTGCTGGAGACAGCCCAAGAGCTTCCCAGTCATCTAGGGACCAGGCGAGCAGCCAGAGCAGCCACGACTGAAGATCCCGGCCTCTTTTCTGTTGGGTCAGGGAAGGGCATGTGTGCTGACGACAGCCCTGCCTGGTGCGTTTGGCATCTGGGAGTAAGAAAAAGCTGCCTCTTTCTCCAAGTGGCCAGCGCCGTGGCCAGGAGGCACCTCCTCCATCAGGCGCTCTTGTTCTCAGCCTGCACAGCCAAGGCAGCAGCTCTGAGCAGCCGCTCCCCGACCTGGGCCTGCTGCCTGTGCCCCTTGCCCCTAGCTCCAGCCCACTTTCAAACTTCCCCTTCTTTAAAAAATTATATTTAAATGTTATTTGACAGGCAGAGAGACATACAGAGAGCGCCCATCCTCTGGTTCACTCCCCAAATGCCCTCAAAGGCCAGGGCCAGGATGAGGCCAAAGCCAGCAGGTGGAACTTAGTCTCAATGACCAGTGCCTCCCAGGGTCCTGGAATGGCCCTGAACCTGTGTGCAGGAGCCTGGGTCAGAAGCTGGAGCTGGGTATTGAACCCAGGCACTTGGTGTTTTAACCGCTAGGCCAACAGCCCGCCCCAAGGACCCTCCCTTCTGTCTGAGCCCCACCACAAATGACCTTCAGAAATAGGGTCCCTCACCCCCCACCACCAACAAGGAAGGCTGAAGCTGATAGGGGTTCTTGTAGATTTACTGAGTGGGCTCTGAAGAAGGGGCCAGCCTGGGGGCAGGAGGGAGGGGGGAGAACACAGAGAAGTAGAGGACGGGGAACCCCCCCCCCTTGGAGTCCTGGGTCCGAGCAAATGGGGGACCCACCCACACTTGCCAGTGCATGGCACACTCTAGTGGTCTCGGGCAGAAATCCAGCCACTGCCCCATGCTGCCTGCGGTGAGCTCACACGGCCTCGGTTCCCGTTCCTTGTCCACAGCAAGTCCCGAGTCGGTGACAACGTTCCGGGGGGGCCAGCCCTCCCGGATGACAGATGACGTGGCTGTTGTCCTCTGGGAGTCAGCGTGACTCACTTTCCAGTGGGCACTAAGCAAAGACTGGGGAGCTGTGCCAGTCAGAGTACACCAGAAATCCAGAGAAGGTGCTGTCTGTCTTGATGCTGGCATAGATGCCGATGTAATCGCCCACACCCACCTGCACCCACACCTGGTCCTCGGGCTCCAGTCTCACCATAGCACCCCCTGAGAGCGAGGCGGGCTTGGGCCACCCCCCAAAAAACTGGAAGAAGGAGGCAATGGATTCGCCATTCTTCACCAGATCGAACTGCAGGCTGGCCCGGTAGACGGTGGCGTGGACGGCAAAGTAGTAGACCCCCGGAACCTGGCAGGTGAACTTGCCGGTGGCGGCGTCGTAATGACCCTGCTCGTTGATCAGCACGCGATCGAAGGGCAAGGGCGCGTCGGCCGGCGGAGGCACCCGGCTCTCGGAGCGCTTAGCGCTGAAGGCGGAGCGCGGGGGCACCGAGCACTCGCCCGCAGGCCCGGCAGGCCCGGCCGGCCCCGCCTCTCCCCGCGGCCCGGGCTCCCCACGCGGCCCAGGCAGTCCTGCGGGAGTAAGGGCAGCGGTGAGCGTGGGCGTGCCGGCCCGCAGCGGGGGTCCGGAAGGGCGACTCTAAAGGCCCCCTCTCTGGCCCATCCTCCGCACCTTTCTACAGGTGGCCCCAGAGGGTCCCCGGAGTGCTGGCTCCCGCCGGCTGACTCACTTCCGTCCACCCTCCGCCCCACCCACGTCGGGAGAGAGGAGCGCGCCCTGGTGCGCGGGGCCGGAGGACGCGGGAGGGCGAGCGCCCGGCCGCGCCGGCCCCGACGTCCCCATGGACGGCCGCGAAGGTGTCTCCTTACCCGGCCTCCCGCCCTCGCCTTTCTCGCCCGGAACTCCGGGCGCGCCGTCGCGGCCATCGCGGCCGTCGCGCCCAGGCAGGCCCTGGCTGCCGTGGTGACCCGGGGTGCCTGGGAGGCCGGGGTGCCCCGGGCACAGGCTGGGGATCTTGTTGTCGTCCAGCGGGGGCGAGCCGGCCGCCAGGCCCAGGAGCAGCAGGGCGAGGAGCAGCCTCATGGCGCCGGCACCGGGAGCCCGACGGCGGGGTCCTGTCCTAGTCTGCGGGCCGGGCAGGACTGGAGTCGGCACCCACTCTCGCGGCCCCGGCACGGCCCCGTCGGTCCCCACCCCGCCCCAGCCCCGAGGACCCGGGGAGCACCGCGAGGGGGGAGGGGAGGCCGCCTGCCCGCCAGGCCCTCTCCCACCCGCCTCAGCGGGGCTCACCCTTCGCTGCTCTCCCGCCGACGGCTTCCTGCGACTCTCCCCGGGGGCCTGCTCCCGGCCCTGCGCTGCTCCGCGGCCAGGCGCCCGGTGCCCTCGCGGGGCTGCTGGTCCCGGTCCGCTCGCCGCCGGCCCGGCTCTGCTCCTCCCAGTCTCCGAGAGGAAACCAGTTGTTCAGGGGCCAAGAGCTCCGGGCCGGGAAATAGCAGGGAAATAACTCGTGGTGTCGCCCGGCGGCCGGCCAAAGTTTGGGGGAGAAGGGAGGGGGAGAGAGGCTTGAGCCGGGCCCCGGGAGAGGCAACCCGCAGGGCGCCTCCCGTTCCCGGGGGCAGAGCGCAGTGGCGCCGCCGCGACCAAGAAGGGGAGAGCGGGCGCTGCGGGGGGTCGCAGCGGAAGGGGGGCGGGGAGGAGCTGGGGCAGAGATCCGGACCCCCGGGGTTAGAGCAGGGCACCCACGTGATTGCCGAATGAGTGGGAAAGTCAGAAGGTGGGTGGCAGAGAACTTGAGAAGGCAGAGGGCAGTCAGGGCCCTGGAGGGAAGCGGTGTGGGTTGTATGAGGACAGGGGCAGGGAAGCGGGGAGGGGGCTGTGGATTCCCCGCTGCTGCTGGGAGGCCCAGAGAGGGTGAGAAGAGCCCAGGCTGGTCCGCCTCCCCCACCCTGCCCGGCAGCCTCTTAGGCAAGGGAGGACAGGCAGGCTGAGGGCAGGGGGTCCGCTTCAGGGTCACGGCTGGGCGCAGGCTTCCAGGCCAGCTGCCTCAGGCAGCCTGTTGCAGTTGAAGGGCCAGGGGGTACCCAGGAGGGCCAGGCCAGACTGGCACTGGCGCTCCGCCTCCTGGCAGACAGAGCGGCAGGGAGGCAGGACGCTGCCCAGCGGGGTGCAGCGGGGCACCAGCAGCCCGCAGAGGAGCCGCCGGAAACTCTGGTAGCAGGGTAGACTGGTTAGGCTCTGCAGAGGGCAGAGAGGCGTCTTCAGTGCTGGTCCCCAGGTTCCCTGCCCTCCCTGTGGCCTCCCTCCCCATCTCTGGGCCAAGGCACCTTGTAGCCTCGGAGGACTTCTACCACCTCCTGCTGGGTGGCCATGCCCACCCAGATGTTAGGGAAGGCCGTGGTGTTGTAGCTCAGACCCACGCACATCTCCACCTGGACGGGCTCACAGGCCAGCTCTGCGGGAGGGAGGGGCTGCTCACTGGCTGTTCGGCCTGGGCCGCTGGGGTTGCGGGAGTCCAGGAAGGTAACAGGGTGAGGGCTTTGCCTGTGTGGAGGGTCCCCGTGAAGCCCTGGGAGTCTGCTCCAACATTGCTCGTCAGCCCTGGGCGTTGAGCTGGCGTCTCTGTGACCTCAGGAGGCACAGGCAGGGACACAAGCCCCTGCTCCCCATAGCATCTCACCTTCGCCTTTGAGCTCTGCAGAGGGACTCCGTGTGTCAAGGTGCAGGGTTCTCGAAGCCCCAACTCTCGACTCCCAGATCCCCATGTCCCTAAGGACCACTGCCACCACCAGCCAAGAGTCCCGAGTCAGGACGGTGAGGCCCAGCGGCTGCTCGCCCCTGCCCGAATCAGGGAGGTAGGGTGGGGTGGTAGCTCGGGTGCCAGGGCGTGTCTGCGACTGGGCACCCAGCCCGTGTAGGGATCCCGGGTGGGGCCGGGCCTCACCTGGCGGTGGGGCCAGGGGGCTGCTGCAGTTGTCACCGCTGCCACCTGTGCAGTCTCTCCACATGTCGCACACCCACTGCAGCCCCTTACACTCTCCGTCCAGGCAGGAGGACTCTCGGCGCCCACAGGGGTCTGTAGGCACAGGGCGTGGCAGTGCCTGTCCTTCCCCCCCCCCGCTGCCCCCCCCCCCCGTGCCGTCCACTCTCTGGGTCCAGGGTCACCTACTGTCTGTGGCATTGAAGGCCTGGAAGGTGGCTGAGAAGCCCCCGCCGCTGACGCCGTGGTCTGTCCTGAAGAACACAGCCAGCTCCCGGTGCGAGGACAGGAGGCGAGGGGGCGGCTCTGTCCCGCAGAACCTGCCCGAAGCGGTGGAGAGCCGTGGGCCCCTGGCTGCAGCCTCCCGCGGGCTCGCTATGAGCCGGGTGCTCCGGGCCAGGCCAGAGGTGAGGGGAGACACAGTGGCTGACTCCCAGAACTCAGCGCCAGGGAGGAAATGCTGGTGGACAAAGTGGCAAACTGAGGCCGGTGTGTGTGTGTGTGTGCGTGCGTGTGCGTGTGTGAGTAAATGGCTCCACAGGCTGGGAAGAGCTGGAGGGGAGCTGGAAGAGATTTGGGAAAGGGCCTCCTGGGGACAGGCACGACCCGGCCCCCGGCAGGTGCAGAAGGCAGAAGCATTTGTTTAGGGTGGCTCTGGAGAGACTGGCTTGGAGTGGCAGAGGGCGGAGCTGGGGAATGGCCAGGCCTGAGGGGAGGGGGAGGGCTGAGTCTGGCTCCTTCCCCGACCCTGTACCTGCCCAGGAGGCTGAGGGCCCCTGAGCTGCTGGTCTCATACACCTCCACGTAGGCCACCTTGCACTCGTCCTGCGCTTCCAGGCTGAAATTGTGGAACTGCAGCTCAATGCCAAGACCGGCGGGCACCGAGATGCGCCAGGTGCAGAGCTGGGGAGAGTGTGGGAGGAGCCAGTCACGGGGCAGCCACTGCCCAGTGCGCCTGCACCTCTGTGGCCCTGGACGTACAACGGGCCTTTTAAGTTGTTTGGGCTCAGAGAGGAGTGAATGCAGTGTGGGAACATCTGGGTATACAGTAAGCACTTAAGAATGTTCCCCATCTGGCTTTCTGCAGTACAGAGCAGTGTTTCCCCTGCCCGTGTGCGGCACTGCTGGTCCCCCCTGCAGCCGGGCTGCACTGACCTGGTGGTGTGGGTACTGCTGCAGGTAGCTGGGAGTAGAGAAAGCGCCCTGGAGCCCCGTCAAGTGCCCCCCGCACCCTGTGGAGAGGCAGACAGCTTGTGGGGCTGGCAAGAGAGCATCTTGGCCCTGCCCACAGGGAAGCAAGCTCTGGCTGGGAGAATGGCCAGGCAGGGTGTGCCGATGGGAACGTTGCGGCTTGGGGCCCGGCCAGTGCTGGGGAGCACAGCCAGAGCCTGGATCAGATGCCCGGAGACAGCACCCGCCCTGCGCCTGGCGGGCCCGTACCCGAGCTCTTGGCGCTGCAGTTGGTTTCGTCACTGCCATCAGCACAGTTGGCAAAGCCATCGCATACCGAGTCGGGGAGCAGGCAGGTGAGCTGGTCACAGGAGAACTCATCGTGGGCGCAGCTCCCTGGGGATGGCGTCTGGATTCAGGAACCACCCCCAAAGTCTCCACCCCCTTTTTCCAGGGCTGGGAGTGGCTGAGGGGAGGGAAGCCAGACACTTGCCAGGCAGCTGGGGACACAGTGGCTAAACACTCACCATGCCCGGGGACCACAGCCTGATACCAGGCCTGGAAGCCAGAGCCTTCCACACTGCTGTCGGAGACGAAAGCCACCCGGAGGCGGCTGGCGTTGGTGTTGAGTGTGGGAGGCGCCACCCTCCCACACACCCTGCGAGAAGCGGAGAAAGCTGATCAGGCTCGGAGCTCAGAGCCTGCCAGAGCGGAGCCGGCCTGGGCCCTGTCGTCCTGTTTCCTTAACCCCTGAACCGGTGCTGAGTACAGCACAAAGTTTCCTGCACTTTCCCAGGGTGCTTGGACTGCCCCAGCCCCTGTGTGTCAGTCAGCAGTGTAGCATTTCTCCATGGGAACTACTGGTAAGAGGCCCATTTCATAGATTAGGAAACTGAAGCCAGAGAGGGGCAGTGACCCTCCCCAGGTCACACAGCAGAGGGGTGGCAAAGCTGGGCCCCGAGGTCAAGGCTCTTCATTTCCCCCTAGTCCAGCCTCTCCCTTGCAACCCCCTTGCTCTGGGCCCCCGAGAGTGGTTCAGGACAGGGTGCAGAGGGACCACCTGAGGAGGGGGCCTTCAGGCTCTGGGGAGATTTCCAAGCGGTCAAAGAGACAGGAGGCCACACTCTCCATGCTCAGAGCTTCGATCTTGAGCTGTATCGTGTGGTCTGTGGCCACCTGGATGTGCCACACGCAGTGGGCATTGGGTGGGTAAGGGTCCGGGTAGTTGGGGCTGCTGAAGAAGCCCCTTGGGCCAGGCAGGAGACCCCCGCAGGCTGCAGAGATAGAGGTTAGAGTTCAGAGGTCATGAGGTGAGAGGTGCCTTTGCTCCCCAAGGTGCCTCTTCCTGGCCTCCCTCCCCGCTGCCCTATCAGCCCCCGTCCTGGGAGACCTGCTCTAGTACTCACTGGGGTGGGGTGTGGGACTCACGCCCGCCTGCTGTGGCCGGCCAGGGAGCCCAGGCGCTGGAGAGGCTGTGGTGGTGGTGGGGACGGTGCTGGGGGTGGCGGTGGCAGTGGTAGTGAGGCCCCGGGCAGGCAGGGGGCCGTAGGTGGCCCCAGGTGGAGGTGCAGCCTGCAGCTCTGAAGGCAGGGGGCGGAGGAGTGGCTTTCAGAGGAGCCCCCCAACTGCACCCTGGGAGAGTGCAGGGGGCAGGTGGCGAGGCCCCCAGTGTCTCAGTCTGCCCGCTGCTCCCCAGCGGGCCCTACTCACGGGCCAGGATGACGGCCACCAGCAGCCCGAGCAGCAGGAGCAGCAGGCCGGCGAGCAGGAGCACACAGAGCCAGGAGAAGCGGCAGTCGGGCTGTAGCCCTCGTGGGCGCCGGCCTGTGGCAGCCAGGGTAGCACTTAGAGGGCCCCGGGCCCCCCCACTGTCCTGGCCTTGGGTCCCCCCTATGGGATGGTTACCATGCCAGGGAGCTGGGCTGCTGCAGGGAGCCTCTCCCTGGAAGGCAGGCGCCGGGCAGGGCGGCTCCGCTTCAGGCTCGAAGGCAGGGTTGCAGAACTCAGTCTGAAAGTGAGAGGGGGGTCTGGGAGCGAGGGCCGGGGGCCCTGGGGCGCGGGGCTGGGGAGGAGAGGGCTTCCACGGGCCTCACCTTGCTCTGCTCTGTGGCCTCCACGCACAGGCTGACTTCCTCCGAGTGCTCCTTCATGGCCCGGGGCTCCGCATGGCTGTCTGGAGTCCCTGACACAGCCCTTATCGGGGCTGCCTTGCCTCCCCGCTGCCCTTGGCAGAATGCTTGGGGCTACTGGCTACTCTGTGTCCAGTCGGGGAGGCACAGCGGCCAGAAGGAATTTGCAAAGGCACCAAACGGTCCCTTAATCCAACTCAGCTGAGGGTGCCGAGGTCGAGCCCCTGGCGCAAGGCCGCGGTTCTTAAAGGCACAGGTAGTGGCAGTGGAAACCCATCACTTGGGGGAGGGGGCTGGGACTAGGGGGGCTCCTCCGCCCCTTCCGACCTGCCCAGGTGGCAGTTGAGGGTGCTGGGAGGGAGATGGAACATGGGGCTGACTGAGAAAGGAAGGGAAGCAGGTGCGGCTGCATCCAGGCCCATGCGTCCTCTCCCTGCTGCCATGGGCATGATGGCACCAGCCACTTTGGGCTGTATGACCAGGACAAGAAGAGAGGCTGGTGTGGTTGTCTATCCCTGTGAGCCCCAAGCCCGCAGGAGAAGGATCCAGGATGGAGGAGGGGTGCGCCTCTCAATAGGGCTGGGTGAGGAGAGGCGCCAGGGGCCCCCACTCTGCAGACAGCCTCATCCCTCCACGCCTCTGTCTTGTGGACAATCCCGGCATGGCCCAGCTGTCCTCAGGGAGGGAGGCGGGGGTTTGCCAGTCTGTTTTGCGTTAGCTCTGCTCAGGCTGTGTCGGGCAGGGTGGGGGTGGGGAGGCAGCCTGATATTTGTAGAATGTCGGTTATGTTTTGAGCCCTGGGCAAGAGGTCCTACATGGACTTTCATTGTATCACCTTTGAGGCAGCATAGCCGTTTATAAATGGTGGTGCTAAGGTTAAGTTCTTTTTCCAAGGTCAAAGCTCTGTAAGATGCAGAGGCCAGAGCTCCTGGGAGGGGGTAGATGCTAGACTCATGCTATCCACAACTCACCACTTTTTTTTTTTTAAGGTTTATTTATTTATTTGAAAGTCAGAGTTAGAGAGAAGGGGAAGGGGTCTTCCATTTGCTGTTTCACTCCCCAGATGGCTGCAACAGCCAGAACAGAGCTAGGCAAAAGCCAGGAGCCAGGAGTCAGGAGGTTCCTCCAGGTCTCCCTGGGTAGCAGGGCCTCAAACACTTGTGCCATCCTCCACTGTTTTCCCAGGAGCATTAGCAGGGAGCTGGATCAGAAGCAGAGCAGCTGGTGGACTCAAACCAGCACCCATACCCACATGGGATGTCAGTGTTGCAAGCGGCAGCTTAACCCACTGTGCCACAGTGCCCGCCCTCACTTTGTCCTTTTCTCTCCTAGTCTTTGCATTTTTCACACCCTCGCTATAAACCTGTATAATGGGTTGGGGGCAAGAGGGTCTGGGGGCAAGGACACAGGTCAGAAGACGCGGGGGGCGGGGCGTGGAGCCGGGGCTCACAGCCTGGCAGCCCCAGCCCTGTGCTCCTCCTGCTTCTTGCTACCCCTTGAACTTCCTCTGCTTCCTCCCCACAGCCCGGGGACCTTGGCCTTCTTGCCCCACCCCCATGGCTGGCCCCTCGATGCAGCAGGGCTCTTCTCAAAGAGTTCCCTGCCAATCACAGGGACAACATTGACAAGCAAAGGGACGTTATGTGCTCGTCTGACTGCTGCTCAAGAGCTCCCTGGCCCTGGAGGCTCCTGCAGGTGCCGGCTTGCACTTTGGAGAGCAGGGAGCCCTGTGGCACCCTGGCTGACCCATCACTGTCACCATCACCGCGTGCTCGCCTGCGCTGTCCGTGTCCCTCCCGCCAGTGGCTCAAGGTCACCGGTGTGTTCTATTCTAGGACTGCAGCTCGCTAGCCATCCCCCGGCCAGCTCTCCTGCCAGATCCTCCCCTCCCTGTACGCTCTGGCTCTGATCCCGGCTGCCTTTCTTTGTCCCTGCCCCCAGGGCCTGCAGGAAAGGTGCGTGTTAGGTGCCCTCCTCGCTGCATCCCACCAAACCTCCAACGCACCCCTTCCTCCTCTCCTCACTCATGCAGCTTCCCTGGTCTCCAGGGGCCTGCAGCCCTGCAGCTGCTCCCAGCCTACTCAGCTCTGCCTCCAAAAGGCAGGTCTCTCCAACCAGGAGGAAACCGGGAAGGTGCACGCCTCCTTGCGTTGTACCCCTCCAGGGCCCTACCTCACTAGTTCCCTTTAGTTTGGGCAATGCTCTTGCAACTTGGCATCCCTCGGCCTTGGTCAAGTGTGCCACTCGGGAGAAAGGTGGTGGAGGCCTTGAGGTGGGGCCATTAAAGACGTGCTGAGGCTCACCCCCTCCCTACAAGCATCTCAATGTGGGGCTGGTGCTGTGGCGCAGTGCGTTAAGCTGCGGCCTGTAGCAGCCTGCAGCCCCAGCATCCCACATGGGCGCCAGCTCAAGTCCCAGCATCTCCTTTTCCAATCCAGCTCCCTGCTAATGTGCCTGGGAAAGCAGTAGAAGATGGCCCAAGTGCTTGGAGCCCTGCACCCATGCAGAAGACCTGGGAGAAGCTCCTGGCGTTGGCCTGGCCCAGTCCTGTTGCCCTCATCTGGGGAGTGAACCAGCAGATGAAAGATCTCTCTCTCTCTCTCCCCCTCTCCCTGTCTGTAACTCTGCCTTAGAAATAAATAAATATATTTTAAAAAACAAAAAGAACAACTCAGTGCTTCAATGACATTATCCTGGAGATGGGGAAATGGACATTTGTGGGGCACTTCTTACATGTCAAGCTGTTTTTCTTTTATTAAATTTTTAAAAATTTGAAAGTCAGAGTTACACAGAGAGAGGAGAGGCAGACAGAGAGGTCTTCCAACCACTGGTTCATTCCCGAATTGGCTGCAATTGGCTGTGCTGAGCCGAAGCCAGGAGCTTCTTCCAGGTCTCCCACATGGGTGCAGGGGCCCAAGTACTCAGGCCATCTTCCACTTCTTTCCCAGGCCACAGCAGAGAGCTGGATCGGAAGTGGAGCAGCTGGGACTTGAACTGGTGTCCATATGGGATGCCGGCACTGCAGGAGGCGGCTTTACCTGTTACACCACAGCATTGCTCCCACAACTCCAAGTGCCCTTGGTGCTCAGGTCACAGATGAGGGCCCTGGGGCTCAGAGGTGTTGAGTCATTAGCCCGGCTGATTGCTGCCAGTCGCTGCCCACTGCGGCCTGCATCCTGTGCAGGTGCCTGTTGGTGCACATGTTGAAGGTGGGCCCCTCACAGGCCGCGGCTCAGTGAGGTGGGTGGCGCTGTGCAGCCCCGTTCCTGGTAGGCGCGGGGTGGGGAAATCTGTACACCCAGAAGGCAGAGCACTCAGGTGGGAAGGTACCTGGCTCCACCCTTGGCCCGAGCGAGCCTTGCCCAGGCATCCTCACTGCCTAAGCGGGGCCGTGGACCGGGTGGCCTCCATGACCCTGACTAAAGCTTCAGGGAGAGAAACAAGCCTTTTCCGAGCACTGAGTACTTAAATGAACTCCACGAAGCTGCAAGCAGGCAGCCACAGACACATTAAGTCCCCTAATCGGGGTCTTGGACATATAAGTAGAGAAAAAGTGACTTAGGCTGGGAGCTAAGTCAGAGACCCTTCCAGCTCCTCAAGCCCAGTCTCCCTGATTCACAGAGGAGGCACTAAAGCCCCAAAGAGGGAGGTTCTTGTTCAAGGTCACAGAAGGGCAGCCACAGGGAGAGCACCTTCCCTAGTGAGAGGCCTGCTGGGAGGCCTGCAGATGGGAAGAAATCCCAGTTGCTAGGAGCTTGCTGGACCAAGAAATATGGGGACACAGCTGTTTGGGGCCTGTTGCCAACTGGATGAGAAAGTGCCACAGGTTGCAGGGAGGGCTGGGAGCAGGGTTGGGGGCTGGAGTCAGGCCCCTGCCCTTGGTTTGCCCATGGCTAATCTGTTGCAACCAGTGTAAAACCAGTCCACCAAGAGGCAGAGCAAGCTGCATGCTTTTGGGGCTCACTCCACTTCACTGCAAGCCATTTTGAAGAGATCCTGCTTACCTGCGGCTTGGGGAAAATATCAACATTTAAGATCTTACTCTTGGGGGTGGGGAGGGGTGGTGCCCAGCAGGTTAGACCACACCTGCCACTCCAGCCGCCCATATCAGAGCACCAGTTTGAGTCCTGGCTGCTCTGCTTCCCATCGGCTCCCTGCTAATGTGCCTGGGAAAACAGCAGATGATGGCCCCACATGTAGGAGGCCTGGCTGGAGTTCCAGGCTCCTGGCTTCAGCTTTGGCTCCGCTCTGGCCATCTGCGGAGTGACCCAGAGGCTAAAAGAGCTGTCTCTCCGACTCTCCTGCTCCATCACTCTGCCTTTCAAATACATAAATCTTTAAAAGAAAAAAAAATCTATTTCACTGGGCTGTAGAAGCTCCCCAGGGAGACATTCCAGGGTTTCTGTTGTCTTCAAACCGTCTTTGACACTGTTGAGAACTGCCCAGAAATATGTCCCCACTCCTGTCCCTGTCTTGCGGTGGGCCTGCCATAGGCCTCCAGCGACGGCAGGTGCCTCCGTGCGAGCCAGGACAGCCGAGCCAGGCCTGGGTTTTTCAGTGTCAGCAGCAGGGCCGGCAGGCAGCCCCTCCACGTAAACACCCTTGGGGTCAGCGAGGGGAGACGTCAGCTTCCCCAGTTCTAGGATCAGCGGCAGCAAGGGAAAAGCTGAACAGTACTAAGGATTAAGAGATAAATCCCAAAGACACAATGTCCTTGAGTGTCCCAAAGGGATTAAATCTTGAGTCTTGGAAAAACAAACAAACAAAAGCACTGCGGGGAGCAAAGCCTTGAACAAGCAGGCAGCTGTTTGCACGGTTTACAGAAAACAGCTTTCCCTTCTCAGGGGCCGGCTGGGCTCCCGGCTCTGCTCTGGCGGCCACTCCTCCCACAGGCCATGCAGGTGGCAGGTGACGGCCCTCTGACCCCTGCTGGAGACCTGTTCACACTCACAGCAAGCCGTGAGAGGCCTCCCACCAGCCGAGAGGCCGCAGAGCAGCCCAAGTGCTGTGCTCGATCACTTTCCCAGGTGTGCGAACCCCATCCTCACTCGGGTCCTCACTCTCTCTGCTGGGGTATTTAAAAGTGGTGATGTCACATTGCACCCCTAAATGTTTTGCACCCCCCCCTCCAAAATAAAGTATCTATAAACGAATGTGGCAAACAGTTGGATGTTGGGGAATCCAGTTGAAGAAAACTGTGTCCTATTTTAGCTTTCTTAGAGAACTGAGAAGTTTAAGAAGCGGGTAGAGTTCATTTTCTCTAGGACTTGGTTTACAACTGCTTGAAGCTATGAAATAGGAGGGTACTTAAAAATTCAAGGCAAATAAGAAAACTGTGTCGGTTTCAAATGTTTTTAAATAAAATAAACTTCTTTTAAAAAATGCAGATACCCCCTTTTTTAAGCAGAGAGGAAGAGAAACAAGTCTCCCCTGGCTCACTCCCCAAATGCCCACAACTTCCAGGGCTGACGCTGGGAGCTAAGAACTCAGTCCACACCTGCCAGGGCAGGCCAGGAGCCCAATCACTGGAGCCTTTACCACTGTGTCCCAGGGTCCGCCTTGGTAAGAAGCTGCACCTGAGAGGGACCCCAGGAGCCCAGGTCGTGTCATTTACCCTCCAGGAGCCTTGACTGCCGCCTGCATCTCACGGAGGCTGTAAACCGGCCCTGAGCTCCACACACTTCTGTGCACCACAGGCTACTGCTGTGTCAGCTCCCAGCACTCACGTGGCACGTCCCATCAGCACACACTCAGCACCTGGCACTGATGTGGCATGTCCCATCAGCACACATTCTGTTCCCGGATTGGTTGTATTGTGCCCATCCTCTGAGTGGCTAAAGCTCTACTCACTTATCAGAAAGGGGCCAATCAGAGAGTCACTCTCTGTATAAAAGAACCAGCAGTGGCCACTCCTCTCTTGGAGTTCCTCTCCTGACTGCTGCAGCTCATTTCTTTGAATAGATTTTGCTTTGCTCACTGTCCCTGTCCACAAAGAAATTCTTCGACGTAAGACAAGAAACGAGGTCGTCTTTATCGTCCTGCAACACAATCAGGAGCCAGAGCTGGCACTCAGACCCAGGTACTCAGATGTGGGGCGCGAGTGTCCTAAATGGGCCTTAACTGCCAGGCCAAGCGCCTGTCCCTAAATTTCTTGCAGTTCCATTTTCCCACAGGTTTTTTGAACCGCCCTCATATGTGGCCATTAATATGCCAGGAGCCCTTCCTGGGTTTAAACCCCTCCCGAATCAAGCTTCTGTCATATTCACCTTATTTCTCAAAGCTATCATTTATTCTGTACAAGGTTCCACTGTACAGAGACATTCTGCTCTTGCTTACATAGTAAACAAGGTACACCAGCCCTCGGGCTCAGGTTCCCAGGTCTTCCCTGGAGAGGGTCAGGCCAGTTAAACTCAGGGCGTCTTTCTCAGGTGCCTCCTCCTGGGATGCCCCCGGCAGCAAGGGACACAGGCTGGGCCCAGCAGCGGGCCTGTGCCAGGCGCTCGGACCTCTACACTCGGTGCGGAACCGCTTTGTTCTCTGGGACAGCACAGAGTTCCACCCAGGACCGCAGGGCAACATCAAGCCCCCGGGGGAAGAATCCCAGTCAGCCAGGCTCCAGCCCCCAGGCAGAGGAGCTAAGGGGCAGCGTGGGCGTCCCTGAGAAACTCGTCCATAGGGCCTCTGTCTAGGAGGCTCTGAGAAGGGCGGGTGCAGGAGGCGGGAGGGAGGGGCATGGACATCACTGAGAATAAATTAAAAGGCGAGAGCAGCTTAAGGGACAGGGGTTTGTGCTATCCTCCAAAGAGCTGGGGAGTAGACGCGGGCTGGGCCGGAGGGTGTGGGCAGGAAAACCTTGATGCACTATCACAGGAAACCTCCCTCCACCCGCTTCCTCCTTGTCACCCCGCAATGCACAGCAACGTCAGGGGCAGAGGGCACGACCCCTCTGCACGGGCGGGTCTAAGCGTGGCGCTGGGGAGGATGAAGAGGAGGAGGGAGCTCTCAGGGAGGGGCGGTCATCTCCTGGTCCCCAAATGCTATAAGGCACAATTCTTGGAGGCAACTACATTCCATCCAGAACATTAAAAAAAAAAGAGAGAAAAAAGAAAAAAACCAACAACAATGACCAAAACTTGTTTAGATCCCAAGTCTACCGTGGCTATGCTTGGGGCCTGGCCAACACCAACCTAGCACCACGGGGGCTAGTATTAGAGAAGTTGTACTTTAAGAATTAAAAAAAAAAAAAAAAAAAAAAAAAAGGCGGGCCAGTACAGCACCCCAGTGGGGCAGGTGTAAAGGAGACATCTCCAGGCTGAAACATCAGTTAGGGTCATTAAAAAAAAAGCTGGACTTTAAAAAAACTAAAAACTGCTTTTCTGAAAGACGTTTCCTCGTCTGTCCCCCTGGAGTTAGCAGCGTTAAGAGGGCTCTTGGCTCATTCACGGGTGTTTTCTGCTCTGGACCAGTGCGCAGGTCCGGGCCGAGAGGGGCGCAGGGCTTGTCCGTTCCAGGCAGCAATGCTCCCAGCGGGCTCCAGAGGGCGCTGTCTTCTCAGAGGCGCGGGGGCTGGAGAGGGCAGCAGGTGGCCAGCGATCTTCTCCCCACACAGGGCGTTGCTTATCACACACAGGACAAAAACCACAAGCTTAAAAAATACAAACAAGAGAAGCCGAGGGAGCGCTGTGTCCAGTCCATCTTCCCCGCCGGGCCACGGCTCAGGAGCACCCGGCTCCTTGCTCCAGACCCCGGCCAGGCTGCGTCGACTCCTGTTCGGCAGTTTATTGTAGTTTTTTTCTCTTATTTGTCAAGTTTGTTTTTTTGTTGTTTGCTTTTGTTTTGTTTTGTTTTTTTTTTTGTCTTTTTAAAAAACTTAGGGTGTGGGCCGCCACAGGGAAGGGAGAGGGACGCAGCTCCCCGCTGCTACATACGGGAAGGTGGACTGGCCAACTCGTAGAAGAGCAGATAGGCGTCGCTGGTGCGCACTTGGCTGGAGGACATGGCTGTGACACTGCAGAGAGAGCAAGGCTCTGTCAGGGGCCCGGCAGGGGAGGCCCAGAGCCGAGGGGCTGGGGGCGTGCGAGGCACCCCCTCCAGCCTCTCTCCCCTGCTCCCAGGCACCGGACTCAGGGCTGCTCCAGAGCTTCTGGGCTCAGAAGTTTTGGGTCCACTCAAAGTGGAGGCCAAGCCGATAAGCGAGGTGTGGGTGCCGGAGCTGGGAGCCCCGCCCACACGGGACCGCTCTCACCTGGAGTCGTTGAAAGTGTGCCACTCGCCCGTCGCGGGACTCCGGCAGTAGGCGGTGTAATGGCCGCCCATGGTGGTTCCGGAGTGATTGGACACAGCGTACAGGTTGTAAACAGCGTGGTCTGAGGAGGACACGCAGGGTGTCAAGCCCCAGGGCCGTTCCTCGGCCCCACCCAGCCCCCTCCCGGCCTCCTGTGCTCTGAGTTACTCACTGGTGTTTTCTGAGGCAAATTCTCGCAAGTCCAGGTCTCTCAGTGGGAAGTTCACAAATGTTGTGAGCTTGCTGGTTCGTATCCTGGATTCTGAGAACCGCTTCAGATCTGGTGTTGCCTCGAGTCAAGGGCAGACAGCCAAGCGAGGACGGCCCAGAAAGCAGAGCAGGTGCGAAATGGGCAACGGCCCCCTCTGCGGGGAGCAGACGGCCTGGCTTCTCCCTGCTCTCCGCCCTGCGCACTGGCCCGGAGTCACTCGTCTCCCGCCAGGGTCAAGCCCCACCCTGATGCATCTAAGGATACGGAGCACCAAGATCTTTGGGAACCTCTGGATGGAGAACTTCTTTATACACCGTTTTCTGGCCCGGCAGCGACAGCATGTCTGAAAGACAAGACAGACCACGCTGGAAGGAACCTGTGGGAGGAGTCAACAGCCCAAACCCAGGGCTGGCACTGTGGCGCAGGGCGTCAAGCCACGGCCTGCGACCAGCATCCCATATTGGAACACGGGTTCTCGTTCTGGCTGCTCCACTTCCCATCCAACTCCCTACCAATGTGCCTGGGAAGGCAGGAGGTGGTGGCTCAAGTACCTGGGCCCTTGCCACCCATGTGGGAGACCCAGATGGAGTTCCTGGCTCCTAGCTTTGGCCTGGCCCCAGCCCTGGCTGCTGTGGGCATTTGGGCAGTGAACCAGCTGATGGAAGATGTGTCTCTCCCTCTTCTCTCTCTTTCTGTCAAATAAACAAGTCTTAAAAAAAAAAAACCCAGCTGGCATCCAGTTGGTCCTCGGTTGAATCTGCTGGCACCCGCACCCTCCCGCAGCAGCCTCAGGGCGGTGTGTTCCTGCTGCAGCCGAGGGGGACCTACCGGCTTCTCCTCGCCATCGAGCACGTCCTCTTTGGTAAAGAGCCTCATGCAGTCCATTAACGTCACCTCGGGATAACCTCGCTAGGGGAGAAAGGCCAGGTTGGAGGTCAGTGGCTGTGGGTACAGGCGCAGGCGCGGGGGTGGCAGCGGGGCGGCGGGGGTGCGTACCTTCGCGATGGGCAGGGACAGGTCCCAGAAGGGGTCGAAGACTGTAGAACAGTAGCCACAGTCTGTGCAGGTCAGGGAGCTCTTCAGCTGTCCAACAAAGAGATCTGGGGGAGAGATGGCCAGGAGGGGCTGAGCCACAGGGAGGCGTCTTCTCTCCCACAGCCCCTACCCCAGCCTGAACGACACTGGGCACACAAGGGTCCCCTGGGAGCCCCATCCCAGGGCAGCTCGGGGCGAGATGGCCCTCTTCCCACGCGCACACTTACCCCCAATCCGACTGTCTTCCCGTTCCAGGTACTTCCTCCACATCTGCCGCCCCTTCTCATCGTCCCTGGGCACCAGAGAGGAAAGGCCGTGAGTCAGAGCTCACACCACGTCGCGTTTAAGGGTCTACCAATCTGGGTCTTTCATTTTCGTAAGTGAGCCTGATTCTTCCCAAATCATTACCCCCGAAAAATAGGGAAAATCCTCAAGTTCCCAAAGTTTCGCTACCCACAGTGTCTTCCTCTTACTTACGGAAGGTGGTCGAGGTTCTCCGGGTTGGACTTGGGCCTCGCCGTGACTCGGTTCACCTCGTTGTGCAGCCCATCCAGAAGGAAGCGCAGAAACTCTTGGGCGTCCTGCTGACTGAAGCCGCGCAGGACAGTGAGCGAGGCCAGCGGCTCAGGAACCCAGGGTGCCGCCACCCGCCCTGGGAGGACGCCTTACTTATAGCCGACGAAGCGCGGTGCGTATCTCTGGATCTGGGTCTTGAACTCAGAGGGGCTCACCACGTCATTGGGGGACGAAGTCCATATGGTCTGGATTAGCTTTGCAAACTCTATGGGAGGGAGAGGCAGAGACGGGGTGTGGAGGACAGGGGAGAGACCTCCCGTAAGAAACTGTGGAACGAGGGTCCCCACAGGGAGCAGGCCGAGAACGGCAGGAGGGAGAGGCATGCCCGAAACTTGGCCCTGGCACTGCTCGCGGGGCAGCAGCCAGCAGCCGGGAAGCGGGGCCCGGGCACAGGGTCCTCACCTTCCATGAGGGCGGTGTGCGCATTGCTGCTGTGGCTGAGGTCCCGCATGTAGAGCCGCTGCAGGCAGTAATCTCTCAGCTCCCGGGTGTTGCTCAGGCACTGAAGAATCGAGTTCATGAAGCACTGCAAGAGCCCGACCAGAGGCTGAGCGCGGGGATGAGACCCCCACCCGGCCCCCGGGACTCAGAGCCGTCCACCCAGAACGGAAGCCTCTCACAGCCTCAGTTCCAGGGCTGAACCCGGTCACGCACCCGAGATGTGCGGAAGGGCGTGGCTGTGCTGGGTGCGAGGGATGTGTCCCTGAGAAGGATTCAGAATGGCAAGCTGACAGTCAAGGGCAACTCCCTTTTACCAGTGCTTCCTGCTGGGGGCTGGCCAGGCTCCGCCCAGCAATTCTGGGAAACACCAGCCAGGAAAGGGCAGGCACCGACTGCCTAGGGGGCATGGAGTCAGCTGGAGTGAGGAGAGGACTCTGAGTAGGGCGTCCCCATCAGGATGGCAGGACGAGGCCGGAAAGAAGTGGGCTGGGAAGCACTCACCGTGTTCCCAAGGTTTCGGAGACCAGCCAGACCCTGGGCGCTCTTAGAATTCTGTAAACAAAGACCACATGGCGTATGTGAGGCTGATGCAGAGGTGGGCCTGCAGCTTGCTGCTCGGGGGAGCCATGAGCAGGCCACGGTAGGAGTCTCACTCAGGAGGGAAAGGGCTGGGACTGTGACGCTGTCCAGACAGTGAAAATACCCCCCAGGGCTGTGCTGTTTGGACCACACGGGAGCACTTCCCAGCCTCTACTGCTGGGCGACCCCAGAGCAGAACAGGTGCCCGGGGAGTCCTAACCCAGGCATCTGTTTGACTCTTGGCTGTGAGGAATTTCAACTCCGAAATTCAGGCACTATCTCAAGTGACCTCCATTTGTGTCCCTAGATGTCCACTAGACGAAGCCACTGTCATCACAGGCACCTCGAGGGGGCTTCAGCAAGTTCAATGACAAAACATCCTGACTTCAGCTGGGAAAAACTAAGTGTGCCTGCCTGCCACAGATAGGTGGAATCCCTCCCAGCTGAGCTCAGCTCCTAGGGGCTGGTGAGAGGCTGGGAGACTCCTCCCTGCCTGGCTCCGGTTTCAACATCCTGGCTGGCCAGGGGCTGGGAATCCTGGGGACAGAGGTGCTCTCTCTGCTCCCTACTGTGGAGGCTGCTGAGAGAGGAGGTGCTAGGTCCTGGACTTCCAGCATTGCTCAGGAAGAGGCCCTGGCTAATCCGGGACAGACCTCCCAGGGATCAGAGCACCTTCAGGCCCCAAGGGTTAAAGAAACAATCTGCAGTTGGGTCTGCCACCCCCTCTTTCGGGGAGGGGACCTGGAGCAGGCAACTCCGGAGCAACACTGGCTAGGGCATGCGTGGGGCCGGCTCAACCCTGATCAGAACAGGAGCCTGAAATAACTCAGCTAAAATTACTCACGCCGTGTGCTGACAGCCCATGAGATTGTCGGCGGGGCGGGGCGGGGCGGGGGGGGGGCGGTGGAGGCTGAAGGAGGGCTTTTCTCAAGAATTACATTGCCGATCCCACAAGAGGATCCCTCCCCTGGCCAGCTCTCAGGCCTAACGCTACCAGGTAGGGAAGACAATGCCCCCAGAAGAGAGACCTGGTTCACAGGTGGGGGACAGGCATCCTTGCAGAGCCGTGCTGGGGGCTCACAGCGCACGGCCCCCCACACATTGGAACCTCACAGTCCTGGCACCCAGACCCTGGTGTTCCGGCAGGGGGACAAGGAGCTTGCCAGCATTTTCGGGCAGAATTGATCAAGCACCCCCACCCCATGCCGAACCCCCAAGCAAAAGCCGCTGTGAAGTCTCCCTGCTGCCCCAGCACTGTACCCAGTCTTGCACCTATTTTTGGCAGGCTTTATTAGTTTGTACCCACTGTGTCTCAGGTGGCGTCCGTCCCAATAGGCTGTGCATGTCCACAAAGCAGGCCCTGGGCTGAGACCAGCGGGGGCGGGGCAGCCGACGGGCAGTCATCTGTCTACAGGGGCACTGCTGACTCTGCCCCGACATGGTGTGGGGCGCGAGGAACATTCTGTCACCCATGGCTACCAGTCTTGAGGATCTAGCCCTCCTGCTGGCCTAGGCGGAGTGGGACCCTCAGTTTTTTTTTTCTCTTTGGTCGTGCCTTTGTATAAAAACCACTGGCCACTTTCCCAGGCTCTGTGCGGAAGGTGGGTGGATAACGGGAGCCAGGGCGGGAGTGGCGGGGAGAGCAGCCCAGCTCCGGCCTGGCCACACGTTCTTCTGCCATGAAGAGGGAGTCCGGGGCTGCAGGGAGAGTCAGCGCTTCCCACTCCAGAGCGACCTTTCTTCCGGGGCACACAACCCTACCTCAGGCTGAAAGGGAGAGGCAGGCTAGAACTGGAGGGGTGGGTCAGGAGCCCCTGGGCAGCCCGGCTCCTGGGGTGGCCAGGCATCAGCGGCTCCCCAGGGACGCGGCTGCACAGAGTTGGGAAAGTTTGCACCGGCTTCCTTGCACTCACTCAGCAAGCACTGCTCTGGAGAGCAGGTGCCACCCCCAGGACAGCAGTGCCCTTCCTGCACAGGAGCCGCGGCTCGGCAAAGCCCTCCCCTGGCAGGCTCAGGTGGGGGTGGGGGTGGGGGCAATATGCCCGGATGCCGGGCCAGCAGGTCTGTGTGGAGACCCAGCCGGGAACTTTCCTGCTTCCTTCACCTGCATGGTAAGCGTCAGCCAAGGAGCCCGGTGTGGCCCTGCACGGGGAAGGGCACACACTGCCAGCACGGGAGCTGGCGCCTGTTACATAAGACCTGTCAAGCCAGGGCCCCTTCTCCCTTTCCCAAGGGGGCAGTGCCCAGCGTTCCTCTGGGTGGCTGCTCCATTTGAGGGACCCACTGCTCGCTTCAGCCACCCAGAAGGCAAGTGGCGACTCTGCCCTTCACAGGGTCAAAGGACCCCGGCCACCGACCCTTGGGAGAGAGCCCTGTGGGGGCGGAGGAGGGGAGGCAGCCCCCTTCGGACCAGCCTTCCTGGGGGGGGGGGGCTTGGCCTTGGAGGAGTCAGCCCACAGTCCAGCTGCTGCCCCTTCCCGCACACACACCGAGCCCTAGTCAAGGTTACCCTTTGCTGCACCTGTCCCGATAGGTGCCCGGAATTACGAGGTCAAGAGGCACCTGGTGCCCCGGTCACCGGGAGGGAGGGAAGGAGGGAGGGGGACTCAGGGGCTGGGGCCTTCGAGGAAGCGTGCGATCACCTGGGGAGGGGGCATTCTCTGCTGGGAGACCCCGGGGAAAGAGGGGTGGGGGCTGGGAAGAATTCGTGCCTCCGCCGCGGGGCGCGTGGCGGGCGGGGGCAGTCCCGGGGAAGAGGCGGGACCCCGGCCCTCGGCGTGGGGGTCCCAGAAAAGGGCCCGCGTACCTTGGCTTTGTTGAGCAGGAGCCCCACGAAGGTAGAGAGCAGCAGGGACGGGGAGAGAGGGGAGCGCGGCCGCAACTCCTTGGCGAGGGCGGGAAAGGGGGCGGCGGGGGGCTCCTCGGGCAGGGTCACCGTGTACGAGGTGCGCATGCTGGGGGGCGAGGGGCGGGCGGCGGGCTCGGCCCCACGCCTGACGTTGGCGACGGGGGCACGGGGCAGTCCCCGAGCAGTGCCACAGCCCGGACGCCAAGGCCCGCGAGGCCGCCACAGGACACCGTCCGCAGCGCCCGGCGGTAACCGTTACGGCGGGGCCCGACCGCGCGCTCCTCCGCCTCAACCTCTCCGGCGCGCGCCGCCAACCGCCCGGGACCCGCTCTCGCGCTCCGGCCGACTGGCGGCCCCCGCGGGCGCCTCGGGCCCCGCAACGTCAGCGCCGGGGGCGGGGCCGGAGCTTCAGCCCCGCCCCCGCCCCGCCCCCGGCGCCGGCACGCGGACCTCAGCGAGGCGGCTGGGCCCGCCCCGCTCCGCCCCGCTCCGCCCCGCGCGGGCCTCGGGTCCTGCCAGAGCCCCGCGACCCCCGAGCTGGCCTCGGCAAAAAGCAGCGGCCCCCTGCGGGAGGCAGGACGGGGGAGGTGGGGGGCACCGAAGGTGAGGGGCGCAAGGCTCGGGGCTGGGCTGGGACTTGAGGCACACACTTTAGGGGACGGCAGAGGACACCTTCTCAAATGGACGAGCTTCTACCGAGCTCGCATAGGAGAACTCACTTCTAGGGGCTTTGAGAACCAGCTCTGTGCTGTTTTCAGGGCAACCTGTGAGTAGGCGCACGCTCCTGTCCGGCATTGAGGGTGGGCTCAGATCCTCATGATTCCCAGGGCATGGGGGCTGACCTCTCCCTCCTCTCCTCTCTCGGGTCCTCGTTTGGCCCTTTTGGAGCAGGACAATAGGTCACCGTCCCTTTTGGCTGCAGCAAAGAGCCCAGCCCGGCCTCTTGTCACCAATTACAAAACCACATCTCTTACAGAACCGCAGATGCGCCTTGCTTTGGGGAGGGGCTGGGGGAGGCACACAATGGTGGGGAAGCAGGTGCTCGGCAGGTGTGGGGCGAGTGTTGTCCTTGGACCCCGAGCAGTGCTTGGGTCGGAAGAGCAAGGATCGTAGGCTTTGACTTCTGCTGCGCTGCCCCTCCACCTAACAGGGAGGCGCAGGAATCTGCCTAGAGAAATGATCTTGTTTGGAGCTTGCTGGCTATTTTTAGCCTGTATTTTTAGCATTTTAAAATACTCAGAGAGGCAGCAGTGTGTGCTGTTACTCATCTGTGGGCTCCTGCTCCCCCTAGCTGCGCTCATCCCCGCATGCACACCCGCTGCCACGTGGGGATCGGTCCCGGACGCAGGTATGGGCTGCACCCTAGGCAAGCTGTGCTAGGGAGAGGGGAGCAGGACGGGCAGCCCCTGTGTGCCAGCCAGTGGCAAGGAAGAGGCAGCAGGCAGGAGCTGTGGGGCAGGGCATTCTGCCTGTGATCAGCGAGGCTGGGCCGGGCGAGGCGTGAGTGCCACGGTCACTGTCCTCACCCAGTCTCTGACCTGACCTGGAGCCTGCACAGGCTGCAACAGCCTTTTTCTCTAAGCTTCCTTCTCTGCTGTCTGTGGCATGCTGTGTCCCAGCACGCCAGTCCTCTCGAACAGCTAGAGCAGCTGACTCTTGCCTCCAGCCCAGAAGCCCCAGGTAGCCTGTCAGTCATGCCGCCTGTCATGAGCTCCCTCCATTGTCACCCACCCACACTCATGCCTCTCTGACCCCTGCTAGCAACCATTAATCAGCTCTTATCATCTGCTTTAAAAACTGCCACTGATCAGTTCTCATTAAATGTCAGGCATTGTGTGTAATGGGTTAAGCTGCCACCTGCAGTGCCAGCATCCCATATGGGTGCCAGTTTGAGTCCTGGCTTCTCCACTTCGATCCAGCTCCCTGCTAATGTGCCTGGGAAAGCAGCAGAAGATGGCCCAAGTGCTTGTGCCCCTGCACCCACGTGGGAGACCTGGATGAAGCTCCCAGCCCTGGCCATTATGGCCATCTGGGGAGTGAGCCAGTAGATGCAAGGTCTCTAGCCCTCCCTCTGTCTGTAACTCTGCCTTTCAGATAAATAAAATAAATCTTAAAAAAAAAAAAGAGTCGGGCTCTGGACTAAGATGAGTGTATATTAACCTAGTTAATTTCCATAACACCATGAAGTGGTAACTATACCTCTATTTTATAGATGAAGGCCCTTACACCCAAGGAGAGCAAATGACCTGCCACCATTGCAAAACTAACAAATGGCAACATGGGGCTTTGAGGCTAGACCTGTCGGACCACACAAGCTATGCTCCAAACAACCACCAGGACATTCTGGGGTGCCCATCCAGTTCTCTGCCAATTATTTGTAAGTTCTGCTCAAGACTTGTCTTCCCTAATTAACTCCACCCAGCTCTAAACACCTCATCACTGCGTATCCTCAGTCGGCTAGGATTCCGTGTGTGCGGCATTCATTTATCTTAATATGTTTATCTTCACTGTATGAGTGTCTCCAAGACTTTTGTAAATGGGCTTAGATTGCACGTGGCTTGTCTGGGCCGTGCCAGCACGCTGGAACCTCCTCCAGGGCAGGGCTGTGGGTTCCCTTAATGGGCTCTTAATAAATGATGTTGATCTTGTCTCTAAGGAGAGCCAGACTAGGCTCTGCTGGGAATCCTGGAAGTCTCCCCTAGCCTCTCAGGGTGTGGGGTGTGAATCTGGGTTTGCACATTGAGCAAGCGCACTGTGTGTGGGCAGGGGCACTGTCTAAGAGGCGCGCTCTGCCACTGTGGCATTTGGCTTAGATCCAGGGATGTGAGCACCCTGGGGCACCTTGGCATCCGGCCAGTATGCTGTCCCTCCTTTCACGGGATTCAGGGGTTGGGTTGGGGTCGTTGCTGGGAGGGGAGACAGCCAGAGGGGGAAAGCACTTTGGGAAGTCAGGGGTGGTGGGAAAGAATTCAGCAGGGTCCCACCTGTCATGCAGGTGTGGCTGCTGTAGGACACAGCCAGCAAAGAATGGGGGCTCCTCTCTCAATGGGCCCCAGCCCTCCAAGATCCTTTCTCCTCGACACCCTTTCCTGAAGTGGGCTGGGTAGGAAGGATAGCCTTCCAGGATCTGAATCTGGCTCAGGGCCCGTGACGCTCTGTGCCTCAAATACACTGAGCTAGAGAGAGCTGGGCTCTTTCCCACAGCCCGGGCGTGGCCTGCCTCCCCTGTAGGGTTAAGTCACGATCTTCACCTTGAATCCTTGCTGGCAGGCGCAGGCACCCTGGGAAATCACAGCCAGGGTTGGGTCGGCAAGGACAGGTGCCCAGAAAGCCTGCTGTTCTCAGACCTTGGATCACAACAGCTTGGCCAGGGTTTGGTGACCCTGCCCTGGCTGCTATCGGCGTCACCAGCAGACAGACTGGTGGCTTGACTGGCTGTAGGACGGAAACGGACAGGGGCTCTGAATGCCAGGTAGGGGCTGGGCTTTCAGGTCGAGTGTGTCCTGGGAAGCGGGGCAGGGGGTGGGGTGGGGGCATCCACCCCCCCCCCCCCGCCCGGCTGCGGGAACCTGTGCTTCTCTGTGTGACTCAGACTCTATCAAGCCCCGGGCAGTCTGGCCTGAACCAGCTGGATTCCAGAAGCCCACACACGTCCTTCTCCTGCCTCTGCCTCTGTCCGGAGTGCCAGTTTTACGTCCGCACTGAGGTAAGAGGCGACAAGGGGCCACGTGCACCGCTCTGGGCTCTGAACATGATGTTCACTGCTAAAGCCGATGGTCAGTGGAGCGGCTCCCCCAGGGGCAGGGAACATTTTGCCAGGCTTGGATTAACTTCTGCATTGCTGAGCCCCACCCCGGCACTATATTAACTAATGGACACATCCTGGAGGGGGCGGGTGGAGGAGGAGGCAGGGAGCTCGGTGCCTTGGTTCTGATTGAGAAATCAAGCCCATGGAAAGCAATGCCAAGGCCACTAGCCAGGACCCAGCCCGCAGCTGGCCTTCAAGGGATGGACACATCAGCATCTCGCTGATCATCGTCATGCGCAGACCCACTGCCTGTGCCTTACTGGCAGCTGGTGCCTGTCCTGGTTAGGGAAATCAGGTGTAAGGAATCTCGTACTGTCAGCACAGATTCAGGCCCCTCTGAGTGGCTGAGGGAGCACGGGGTGGGACTGGGTGAGGTTAGGCCCCAGGGTCTCAGACTGTCCCGCTGGACCCTACGGGACAGCAGGGGTGCAGTCCAGTGTGGCCCCGTCGCCAGAGTGAGAGGCAAGGGCCCAGACAGGAAGCTCAGGCATCTCACCCAGGAGCTACAGGGCAGCCTGCGCCATCCTCACTGTGGTCTCTTTGGAGCAACCTTTGCTCACTGCAAGGCAGCTTCAAGTCCAAAGTCCCACCTGAGAGAAAAATCACATGACCTTGGCTTATATAATCTCCCTGTCACTGAACAGCTGGAACTCCGGGCTTCGGGAGATGAGTCAGCAGCCCGAGTGGCAAGCGGGACCCAGGTAACTCAGTGCCCAGACCCTTTGCTCCAAGCAGCCAGGTCCCGGAGCAGAGCCCAGGGGTGTGGAGGACACTGCATGGGAAGACTGGGCTGGGCCAGCCTCGGAGCCGCTGTCCCTGGCTCCAAGTACGAGGAGCAGGTGCCCGGGCTACTGACTCTGCTTCCCAGGGCCCTGGGCCAAGCCCTGGCTCCTCTTGGGAAGAGGAGGGGGTAGCCCGGGCAGGGTGGGGCGAGGGCAGGGTTGAGGCCAGTGGGCGGGGTGCCAGGGCTGGTGAGGGAGCAGCTGGAGGGGCGGAGTGGAGGAGGATTAGGACGGATAGTAGGGGTTAAAGCCCAGCCCTGCCAGGGTTCAGTGGGAACAGCTTGTCCTTCCATAGGCCTGGGAACAAGAGGGGTGGGGTGGAGGGGGAGGTGATAGCATTGGGTACTTCAGCTCCTGGCGCTTGGCAAGGCCCAGCCACCTGTGCTGGCTTGGAGAATCCCTGCTGCGGGTAGCAAAAGTTCTTTTCTTTTCTTTTCTTTTTTCTTTTTTTTTCTTTCTCTCTCTCTCTCTCTCTCTTTTTTTTTTTTTTTTTTTTTTTTAACAGCACCTGCTGTCCCCTCTGGCTCCTCCGTGTGCATTTCCAGAGGAAGGTGGAGCCTCGGGGCAGGTGCTGAGTGGCACCTGTGGGCTGGGGTTTTGTTCATGCTTACATGGGCACAGGAAGGGTTACCCCCACCGCTCATCTGAGTTTGATAGTCCAAGTTCCATCCCTTTCTGAAGGCTGAGTATGGTTCAGGTCAGCTGCCCCGAGCCCCCTGGGCCACTGCATGTACTTTCTCACCTCTGTTCCTCCCCCGGGGAGGCCCTGCCCACTGGAGGCAGCCACCCAGGCCCCTGGGGTCCTCCTCCCCGTGTTGCCCTGGCTTCAGAGCCTCCTGGGCATCCCGAGGAGGTGGACGGGGCAGGCAGGATCGTTGCCTTTTATAGACGAGGAAATACAGTGGAGCTGATAGGTGTCCAGGGTCAAGGGAGGCCAAGGGCCCCTCCCCTCAGTCACAAGCAGCCCAGCCCAACCTCAGATGGCCTCTTGCTTTCCCTCTGCCGAGAACACCCAGGGCTGCCTCGGACTTGGAATTGCTTAAGCACTTGTTTCTCCCAAATGAAAAGCAAGTGCTCTCAGGCCAGGGCTGAGGCGCCTGCATCACTTGCCTCCCAGAACACCTGGAAGGCGCGAGGAGGACTTCACGCTTCCTGAGCGCCTACTACGTGCCAGGCAGTCTCACGCACAGCCAGCACCTTCCCGTCCCTTGCAGTCACTGCGGAAGCGGGAGCTGTAAGTGCTCCCATCACAGATTCAGAAGTTCAGGGACCCGAGCTCGCCCTGCCAGTCAGCTGAGCCTTGCACACGAGTGAGTGAGATGGCAAGGTCCCCAAGGGAGATTCTGAAAAGAAACCGGACCAGGTGTTCAGACAGAAGTGGTCTAGGCCCCACGGGCAGGATTTGTTCAGGGCTCAGCAAGTGCAGGAAGCTCCAGGAAGTGAGGGCGGGAGGGACAAGGGGAAATAAAGCCTTATCCCACAGGCCCCTGAGCTCAGGATGAGACGCCAGTTCCCCTGCAGGTACTCCCAGCTGCCTGTGTGTGCTGTGGGTGCTTCTGGATGGGAGAGGCCACGTTAGGGTGCAGAGTTTGCCCCAGTCTCTGCCACTGTCCTCTCTCACAGCTCCCCGACCCTGGTGCTGGAACTGGGGCCGTGCAGCAAATTCCAGGGAGGGTTGGGATGCGCCTGTTGGGGAAGGGGCCTGACACCCCCTGCCCTGTAGAGAGAGGTCCTCTGAGGATTTGGTGCGAAGGGCAGTGCCCAAGCCCCATCCCAACATGGCCCTGGGCCAGCCCACAAGCCCAGCAGGTGATTTTGATGCAGGCAGGCTGCAGACCCAGCTTTGGGTCTCTGAGCAAAGGGAGGGAGCCCCACGGAGCTTCCCGGACCCCAGCTCCTCCCGCAAGAGCCATTCTGAACAACATCTCCCAAGCACGGCACACAGCCCTGTGAGAAAACGTGCTCCTTCCCAGACCAGCCCAGGTGGGTCACGTCTGTTCTCCAGCTCCTTTCTATGCTGGCTCTCAGTGCAGCCAGCCCTGCCCCATCGGGGTCTCACTGCTCTGGGGTGCACCAGCTTCGTGTCTCATGGCACTTCACAGATGGCCTAGCCAGGCCAAGACTCACTAAGTAGTTATCAAAGGTGTCTTCTCCAGCCCTTTAATTAAGACAAGAGTCACGGCCAGTAACCCAACGCCCGACCCTAGTCCTGGACCCTTGCTGTATTTGCCCGGCTAAGTCCTCCAGGCAGTATTTCTTGGGGGTGGCATAGCTGTTCTTTCCAACAAGCCTCATATCCCTGGACTAGGGAAGGGGCAATGGAGGAGACATAACACCCAATCCTCCTGCACCCGTGCTTGCTGTCTGTCCTTCCATTCGTCCATCCACACGTCCACCTGTCCACCCACCCATCCGCCCATGCAGTCAGAGGCCAGCTAAGCCCCTTGCGGTGCCAGGCACATGGCGAGGAATTTCCACATAGGATTTCTCTCCCACCCTCTGAGAGCATGCTCCCAACGGGCACACCACAAACACAGAGGGTGGAATGTGGTCAGTGACTCAAGAGAGGGGTCAGATGTCCGAGAGGCCAGGCCAGCCTTTGGTCCCTACCCAGCAGAGCCACTGCCCTCTCTCCAGCCGAGGGGTTGGGTTGTCTCAGGCCCCAGACAAAACGTTCTCTGCTATTTTCTCTGAACTGCTGTCCAGACACCCTGGTCCTGAACCCACCAACGTGGGTGGGCGGAGACTCCCGCTTCCCCTGATATCTTATACTCAGATGCAGGGCCTGAGCAGGGGGAGGGAGGCAACCAGGACGGGGAAGCTCCTCTTGCCACAAGGAGCACTGGTGGTCTTGGGACCCCAGCATTCAGCCCAGGATGGGGCAGCGTCTGCAGGAAACAGGAATTGGGTGGAAAAGGAGAGGGTGAGAACGGCAGCGTGTGTGTGTGTGTGTGTGTGTGTGTGTGAGAGAGAGAGAGAGAGAGAGGGGAGAGAGAGAGAGATGGGGGCAGCTGACAGTTCCATGAGCACTGCTGACCGCCCGCGAACGCTGGGAAAGGCCCTCCCCTTGGCGCTGAGCACGGATGCAGTACGCGTGCCAGTATGACTTCTCTGCCTTCGCCTCCACCAGGCCCCACTGCCATCACACCAGTCAGGATGGCAGTCCTGCCCCCAACCCAGCTCTTCTCCACCACTGGCTGGCTGTCTCCCAACCTGTCCCTGGGTCCCCAGGGTGCACTTACCATGGTGTCTCGCCCTGGGGAGCTGGAGCGGCTGGACCCCGGGGCCTGGCCCTTGCTCTTTTCCCACAGTGTGTAGCGGCCACTGGGTCGGTAGGTGGGACTGAGGACTTCGGGGACGCCTCGTGAGGGAGGGGCCTGGGTGAGCACCTGGGGTGCGCTGCCCTTGCGACCGTAGTTCTCCAGATAGTCCACCAGGTACTCGGGGCGGCTGGCTGCCTGGTAGAGCCCCTGCAGGGCACAGAGCTCCTTGCGCGTGCGGGCCAGCATGGGGCTGCGGCCCAGGTTCCCAGGGTCGATCCGGTAGCTGTCTGAGGTCCGGAGGCTGGAGAAATCCCGGGCCAGGTCTGATTGGCTGTTCGACTTCTTCTGGGCCAGGGTCAGCCCCTGGTCACAGGCATTCATGGGCAGGTAGCTGAGGGAGCTGCTGGTTACTCCATACGAGCATCCACTGCCGCCGCTGAGCCCACTGCCTAAAGGCCGCTCGGTGCCCCGGGTCTGGCTCTCTGCCCGCTTACTACCCCGAATGATGTCGGGTCTCAGCAGGGGGCGGCCCCTGTCAAAATCCAGGATGGAGGAGGGGCCGTAGATCCCAGGACGGGTGAGGAAGCTGGTGGAGGGGCTCGGCTTGAAGCCGAGCTTTTCCTTCTCCAGGAAGGAGGTGGCCAGGTTGGCCCCATAGGAGGATGGGGTGTAGGTGCCATAGCCCGGTTTGCCGTAAGGGGCATCTGTGTAGCGGGTCGATTCTGTGTAGCGCTTCAGGGTGGAGGAGAGCTGGGACATCCTTCAGGGCGGCGCTCAGTGGGGACTGGGAGCCTCATGGGCTGAAAGACAAGGGAAGCAGGGGTCAGCTCCCCATGGCACCTGCTGGGCCCGCAGCCTTAGAGCTCAACACAAGAGGCTTCCCAGCTGCCCCCCGGGGAATGGGCGCGCACCTGCCATGCGCCTGTGCCGTCCCAAGAGACCAGCTGGCTCTTACACGCCTCCCGGGGAAGCGGGTTTAGTGCATATTGGCTATTCCGCGTGCCCCCCTCGAAGACCCGGACAGGCACGCAGGGACTGCCCACCTCCACAGTCCTCTGAGCTACGTGTGGCTTCCAGACCAGACCCCATCCCTGACCCCCTGGACATGTCGCCAGCTGAGATGGCACCCTCTTTTCTGACTCAGGTGGCAAGCAGGCACCCTTTTGGTGTCAGACTGTCCGCGGCAAGGACCGGAGAGCAGGACTGGCAGGCAGGGGAGGCCGAGGGGGCTGGAACCCGGCCTCCACACCCCAGTCCAGAGCCCTGTGGTCCCACAGTGGGGGACACCCAGGTGGTCAGAACCCACCCTCTTCACAGAGCTTAGCCTTCTGTTCCAAGTGGAGTCAGGGCCATGTGGCCTCCCAGATTGCCCCTGCCCAGGCTTGACTTGTGCAAAAGGCACCCCCTAGAGGCCCAAATCCTGCACTGCAGGTGGCACTGCCAGTCTCCCTGAACTGTCCTTGCAGCTGGGGTGGGGGGGTCCTTGGAAGGAAGACAGAAGTTGCCGAGTGCTAAATGACCGTACATTTTAACCTCTCTGCTATACAGGTGGGAAAAATGACGCTGACTTGCCTAAGGTCGCAAGCTGGCAGAGTCAGAATTAGAATCCAGGTCTTTCCGAATCCGGCCCAGGGAGCTCTTCTGCACAGCCCTCAGCATCCCCAGCAGATGGAGGCTCGGCTGGGGACCCCCAGGGCCCACCACCCAATCAGGCAGGCTTCCTCTCCTGTGGAGCTGCAGGGCCAAACGTGCCCTGGAGAGAGGGACAGGTAGCATGAGGCCCCCTTCCTCCAGGCTCATGGGGCTCTTGCGGGGCTCCCTGGGGAGGGGGCAGCAGCAGAGCCATCCGGGATGGTCAGAGTAAGAGTGCTCAGGGGCTGATTTTGACTTGCCCTGGGACGGCCTGGCTGGGCGATGCTGCACTGTTCATTTAGCTTCCTGGAGCCCCAATTTCCTCACCTGTGAATGAGTATAATCATCCCCGCATGGTCCCTGCCTCACATGGCTGCTCTGAGGGATAAAGGAGATAATAACACGTGGAAGCACGTCACAATGACCGGTTCTGCCTCTGGCCCGGGCCCCGCCAGGCAGCATGGCTCCTCCCTTTGTAGATTATAATAATGTCAGGGCTGGCCAGCCTCCGACCTCGGCCCGGGGCACCGGGCCTCCCCTGCAGCCCCCAGCCTGCGAGAAGTGGGCAGTGGGCAGACCCCGAGCCGTTGAGCTGACACTGGCTCGGGCAGCACACAGCGTGCTCTAGGCCAGCTGCCCAGCCCATTCAGGCAGAGGGAGAGGGAGAGCCAAGTCCCAAATACCAAGAGCCTAGCAGAAACCCAGTCCACACGCAAGGCTTGGGATAGGTGCAGGGGCGTGAGATGAGCAGGTGGCGGCTTCCATACAGGCTGCAGAACAGAGACCCTTGTCCTTGCCACACACCTCTCTAGGCTGGCATCGGAAAGGCCTGGTCCATCTAACGCCTCCCCACCCCCACCACCCGTCTTCGGGTACACCCCCTTGTCCACTGTGCTCCCACCTCCAGCACAGCCTTCACGCCAAGATAACTGGGAGACGACCTCATGCTGACCTAGAGAGAAACCACGGTGTGGAGGGGAGGGGGACGCACGCGGGCACGGAGTGGGGGCAGGGACCTGTCCTGCTCTGTTTCACTTTGGAGAACTCCATCAATAATGCAAAGTCAAAGAGACTCCAGGCCTCCAGAGCTGGGCTCTGGGACAGCGGGCAGCCAATCAGACACTGCCCCTCCCCCCACCAGGGTATGAGCTCATGGCTCCTCCCACACACTAAGGCTCCCAGGGAACTGGTGTTGTGCTGGCAGTGCCCCAAGCCCCAGGCCTCTCCTGGCCCTGCTGATGACGCACAAGTGCTAGGGCCTAACAAGGTGCAGGGGACAGGAGGCGGGGCCACGCCTTCTAGCCCACAGGATCCCAGGAGGGCTCCCACAGCTCCCGATCCATCTGCCAGACGCCCCCCACCCAGCAGCCCTGGGAGCCCTGCCATGCCTCTGGGCTCTGACAGTGCCTTCCAGTCCCTGTCAGGGTGTAAGCACCGCCCCCTGTCCCCAGTTTTCCTCTTGAGAGAGGTCCCAGCACTGTCCAGGTGAGAAGACAGCCGGGGAGGGGGTGGGGGAGAGGGAAGAGAGGGGAACGCCCCTGGACATTACCTGGCGCCACTACCCCAGAGGCTGCAGAGTGCGCCGTGGGCGGGAGAGCAGGGGCCGGCTGCGGGACGCAGGGACAGGATGGCCACTCACATGGCCGCGAGTCTCCCTGTTGCCACAGGAACGGCCTGGACTGAATGGCCCTTTCATGGGGCAGTGGGAGGCGAGGCGATTGGCTGGCATCCCGTATCCCCCTCCCTGCCCGGCGTGGGGCCCCTGCTGCCCAGTTCCTTTCACTGTTTACCCAGAGCCGGCAAGTACAGGCATGCGGCTCCGGGTGCCTCCTCACGGGCCCGCTGCCTTGCCACCTTGGGCAACAGGGACCAACACCTGCCACGCTGCCCCTCCAGGCCCTCCTCACAGAGGCGCCCCGCCCCCCCTTCTCCATCAGGTGGCCCCCAGTGCTGCCTTGCTCGGTCCCCCCCACCCCCGTTGGGAGGTGGGGCAGCATCCCTGCGCATGGAGACACTCAGCTTCCTGGCGGGCGCTGCACACCTGAGGACCAGGGACCCAGCGGCTGCCGACTTCACAGGCAGCGTCCGGTTTCACCAGCGACACCGACACCCACCCAGTCCGCAATGCGTGTCCCACATGCTAAGCACGCCCAGACCTGGGGCTCCCTGAGCCACTGCTGGCTTGAGCTGGGATTTGTTCAGACAAAATGCCGCACGCTGACAAATGTCATTGGAAGAATTCTTGAAAGTAAATTGAAATAAAAAAGAATCTATTCACGACTCAAATTCTAAATGAAGCGTCGATGCTGAAACTCTCAGATATACTTTTGGCATCTGTACTACTATTGCTGAGGTTCTGGGGGCTTGACGGGGCACTGAGCCTGGGGACTCCGTGTATGCCGACCCTCATCCTCCCTGCAGCCCTAGGCGGTCCCTAAGCTCCAAGGAGTTCCATTTCACAGACGGGGAAATCAGCGTTCCTAGAAGTGAGTCAGATTTCCCAGAGTCACCTGAGCCCAGCCGGGGCCTGTGCTCTGTCCCCTCGGTCCACCCTGGAGCCAGGCCCCTGCTTCAGCCTTCGCGTGGACTCTCCCTGGGCTGGGGCAGGCCTGGGTAGCTGTGGGCCTGGGGCTGGGGAAGACGTCTCTCCCCCCATCACCTGGCTGTTCTTGGTCCAGCCACAGTCTCGGGGGTGCAGCCTCTGGCAGGAGTGGCCCCCCTGGATTTTCCACTGCAGGTGAGTGAAAGTGAAGCTGGGCGCAACCTGAGCCCCTGAGCGACACTGATGGGCCGCGAGATGGTCCAGGAGGCGTCTACCCTAGCTCGGGGCTCTGCGTCCCAGGCCTGGCTAGGAACATGCCCGCAGCCTCCTACCCGCTGCCCAAGGTCCCCGTGCAAGGTGAGTCAGGGGTTAAAACGAACCCCGGCTCCTTGCATCAGTCCCTGTCATTTCCTGTAGTTCACGTGCAGGGCTCCCTAACCTGCCCTGCCAGGGGAGGGACTCACTCCCCAAGAATCCCAGGCACTCCTGGCCCGGAGGGCAGGGGAGCCCCGACGCCCCACATCCCAGCAACCCTCATGGCCCCTCTTTGCACAGATCTGCTTTGGCTCTTGGGGTGACAGCCCGGCGGCTGCCCTGCCACTGCCTAGGCCGAGAGCTGTTTCAGAGCACACCGGCACACGGTGAAAGGTGCCTTCCTGCTACCCGGGTGCCCAGGGCAGGTGAGCGGGGAGTCCCAGTCAGTGTCACCTCCGCAGGGGTGACCTCAGAGCTTCCCAAAGCTGCTTGCTAACAGCATCAGAATGCGCTGACCCCTGAAGGGCAGGGGGGAGGTGAGAGGGGGCCCCTAGCTGACACTCTCTGACCCGTACCCCTCGCTGCGCTGGCCGCCTGCTAAAGTCAGGGCACAAGTGTCAACCCTGGCAGGAGTGGAGGATGCGGGTAGAGGGTGGGGGCGGGGCCCACAGTCCGGGAACTCTGCCTGCTCCACTCCTGCCCTGGGGTGGCCACCTGCCCCCTCCCCGCCTGCCTGTTCGTGGCAGCTCTGTCTGTCTTGTGCTAGCACCGCCGGGCCCCTGCCTCAGCAAGGGACCATCCAGGGGAATCTGGGTCCCTCTGGTCTCTAGGGGGCTGTGCAGGGGCTCAGGGATGGGGGAGGGGTGATAGAGATTGGAGATTAGGGGGAGACTCCTGACTGGTGGAGAAGAAGTGGGAGGGCTCAGAGCACTGCCTTCTAGGGTGCGTCTTGATTTGGGGTTGGGAGGGGGTGGGCATCCCTCTACTTCCAAGAGGTGGCAAAGAACGGGACCTGCAGGCAGCGCTGGTGCCCATATATTCCCTCTTCAGGCGTGATCTGCCCAGACCCTCCCCAGGGAGCGTCTCCATCTCCCACTCTGTCCTCCAGGGATCGCTCTTTCCTCAGTCCTCAGCTCCCACCCATGGCTCCCACAGGCCGGGTGGGCAGCCTCGAACCACAGGCTACCCCAGACCCCTGGACGTCTGGAGGACAGAAACGCAGACACCAGAGGCACACGACTGACCTGTGCTGGGGGAGCTGGCGGAGCCTGGGGGCTTCTCCTTCCCGGGCAGGGCAGGGAACCCAGTGGAGGCGGAGAGCCCGAGCCAGGAGGCTGGGTAATCCGGGGCTCGGGTTCCGGCTGATATATATAGTATCTTATCTGACCTCCCTGAGACGGCAGCAACTCACTTGGATTCCAAGCCCCGAGAGAATTAAAGGGACAGTAGCAGGCCCACCCTCCGCCACTGCCCCACCTGGCCAGTGCCAGCCTAAGAGAGCCGCTGGGCCTCTGGGGAGGGGCGCGTGTGGAAGGGGGGACGGAGGGGTGGGGTAGGGGAGTGGGTGTCAGGAGGAAACAGGACAGGAAAGAGGGCAGAGGGGTGGGGGCAAAGGCAGAGGCTCTGGATCTGTCCACCACAGGGGCAAAGAGGGGAGAGGCCTCGGGGCCAGCCCAGCTCCTTTAACTGGGAGAAGGAGTGGGTCTCGGGGCACAGCGGCCAGCACCCAGGCTTCAGCTCCATACGCTTTCAGCATGGACGCCTCGGCCTGGGCTTGCATTCTAGCTCCTTCCCACTGGATCTGAGACAGTGAGCAATCACTGTGCTCGCTGGGCCTGGGCTCCTTGTTAGCTTATACAGGAGGAATAATAATAAAAGAAAATAATAATAATAGGGGTACATCTCACAGTTGTGAGCATGGATTAATCTTTGTGACATTTCCTGGCCTATAGAAGACTCCAACCCATGACGGTTAAACCGAACACTTGCCTTGGTTCCTGTAGCTTAGCGGCTGTACTAGAGCAGCACCTCACCCCGCGAATCTTCCTGGGAAGGGGACGTGGGCACCCTCTCCAACACCAGAGTGCCACAGGGCTCTGAACAGGTGCCTGGCCCATCAGTGGGAAGAGCATCTTTCTAAATGTCCTCTCCAACACGGGGAGGGGGGGGGAGTCAGCCCATCTGGGACCCTTCCCCCCCTGCCTGACCCTGCTGGGGGCTCCCACTCTACCTGTTCCAGAGCTCAGGATTCCAGGGCCTCGGGGCCGGGCCGCACAGGGTCGCAGGAAGGAGGAGGAGAGTTCTTGGTGCACCTGTCTGCTCCCGGGTAGTTTCTCGCTGGCTGTCCCAGAGCGCGGCGAGTTCCCCAGGCTGTGCCTCCGCCCCGTCTCAGCACGGGCTACTGACTCAGCCCTCGACCTGCTGATGCACTTCCCAGGCCGCCCGCGCCCGGGCTGTCATTCCGGTCCTCATTCCAACTGCAGCCTGGCACGTGTGTGCGGCATCAAAGGGGAGGGGGCAGCCGCGCTTCCCCGGGGCTGTTCTCGCGCCCCTGACGCGCGAGGCGAGGGCAGCAGCCCTTGCCTCCAGCTCCATCTTGGTCCCGCTCCGAAAGCAGCGGGCCTGGGAGGTGGAGCGCCCACTCCTCCGCGGGGAGCTAGAATGGGTCGTCCTGGGCTGGCTTCCCTGGGCTCCAGACTAGAAGTTGCGTGCCCCGGAGCACCGCGTGCCGGCGTCTGGGTTGGGATTGGTGAGGATTTCAAAGATGCCTCTTTCTGATTTGGGATTGGTGGAAATTCTCCCATTCCGCGTAACTGCTACCCTCCCCCAACACCCCCCTCCCCCGCTTCTGGCAAACTGACCACAGACAGCCGTCGCGAGCTTGGCGAGCTGCGCGCACGCGTGGGGAGGGGGCCGTCGGCGTCCAGGCGGTGAGGCTCAGGCCCCCGGCCCGCGGGAGCTGCGCTTCTCGGAACACACCGATCCGTACACAGATGGCTCTTCCTGGCACCACGGGCTGCCAGCTGGCAGCCCCCCTCGCACGCGGGCGCCCGCCGCTGGAGCTCCCCCGCTCAGCTGGCCCTCGCCCTACATTTCTGGTGCCCAGGCTGACGCTGACCTCTCACCTTCGGAACCTGAAACCGGCAACTGACCTCCGCACCCCCTGTTCCCGATCTCCGACAGGTGGCACGTACCTGCCTCTTCTCGGAGGATGGACGAGTCGAACCCGGCACAAGCATGGAGCTGCGGGTGAGTCCCGGCTGGTACAGGCGCGGTGCAGTGAGCAGCAGCTGACGCAGAGGGCTCCCTGGCCTCGGCTCCTGCCCGCCTCTCCCCCACCTCCGCCGGGGGCCCTGGAAGGACCTCCCCGGGAAATCGGCGCCACCCAGCGGGCAGCCACCTCATTGCACCCAGGCTGGCAGAGCCACGCCCCGCGTCTCACGGCGATTGGCTCGTCTCTATTGTGACGTCATCCCCTCCCCGCCCGGCCAGGGTCTCCCGGGCAACCGACGTACACAGAGTACCACGTGGAAGGAAAGCACGCCAGTTTGCAGTGGGTGGAGCAAGGACAGAAGTGGGGTGGATGCGACGCGGCGGGGCAGCTGGAAGGTACTGGGAAAGCGGAGGGGCCGGGGGCGGAGGGAGCCTGGGAACTTGAGCCCCGGGCGGATCCACTTTCAGTTTTTAGGAACCGCTGAATGTCACTGCCCCTTTCCACCGGGCTGGGGGAAGTCCTCAGCCTAGGCCTCCACTCCTTTGGCCTGCTCCTATAGGAGCTCCCTGCTCCGTTTACTTCCATGGATTGGTGAGTATTGATGACTACCCGATTGCATAAACAGAGACTATGGAAGGAATTCTCCTTCGTCATCGAAGAACTTGAATTTTTTTAAAAATTGTTTTATTTTTAAGTCAGAGTTACGGAGAGAGGCAAGAGAAATCTTCCATCTGCTGGCTCACTCCCCAAATGGTCACAGCGGCTGTGGCTGGGCCAGGCTGAGGCCAGGAGCTTCTTCTGGGTCCCCCACCTGGGTGCAGGGGCCCAAGCAGTTGGGCCCTCTAATGCTGTTTTTCCCAGGCCACTAGCAGGGAGCTGGATTGGAAGTGGAGCAGCTGGGACATGAACCTGTGTCTGTACAGGATGCCAGCTTTGCAGGCTGTGGCCTAACCTGCTGCACCACAACTCCGGCCCAAGCACTTGCACTTTTGACCTGCCTCCCCTCTCCACGTGCTTGTGAGGACCAAGTGGACTGGTGCCAGGGCAAGATCAGATTTTCAACCTCACTGGGACCAACAATGAGTACCTTCTCCATAGCAGGTGACTTCACCCATCTGCACACCCCTCAAACCCTCCTCCTCCTCTGTTTCCTGGAGAAACTAGGTGCAAACAGGATGTGGAGACCTAAGTTTCTACCTGCAAACATACCTGAATTCATTCTTCCCTCTGCGCCAGGAGCTGTGAAGAAGATGCCCCCCCCCATTTTTTAAAAACACAAGTATCCATGTGCACCTATGCTTTTTTATGTATGTATGTATGTATTTGAAAGGCAGAGCTACAGAGAGGCAGAGGCAGAGAGAGAGAGAGAGAGAGGTCTTCTGTCTGCTAGTTCATTCCCCATATGGCCACAATGGCCGGAGCTGGGCCAATCCAAAGCTAGGAGCCAGGAGCTGGGTCTCCCACACAGGTGCACTTGGACCATCCTCTGCTGCTTTCCCAGACCATTAGCAGAGAGCTGGATCGGAAGTGGAACAGCTAGGACTGGCACCCACATGGGATGCCGGCACTGCAGGCGGCAGCTTTACCTGCTACGCCACAGCGCCGGCCCTGAAGATGTTCCTCTTCTTCAAGGCCTATCCCCCCTGGATGTCAGCCCTCTGTGTTTCTGCAAGGCCCTCATTTCATCATTCATTTTCCAGCTAGGTTTGGAATGTGCGAGGCACACTTCCAGGAACCCGGGATGTGGCAGTGAAGAGAGCAGGCCCACCCCTGGCCTGGAGGAACTTGCACTGCGGTAGCGGCAGAGGGACAGCAGCCAGGTGAGTGCCGGATATGGCGTGGTGGGTGGCACTAGGAGCCGAGGAGGATGCAGATCAAGCAGGGAGGGAGGTAAGGGGTGTGGTCAAAGGTGCCTTCCAGAGAGACAAGGAGGAGGGACCCTGTACATACGGATGGACGGGAAAGAATGTTCTAGGCCGGGGACATGCGTGCCAGAGTTCTGAGCTGGGAACTCCAGGCCCCTTTTGAGGAAGAGCAGGTCAGTGACGATAAGGCAGAACGGGAGCTGAAGTTAAAGAGATACAGCTTGCAGGGCTCCCTGAGGCCATGCCGATGACCTTGGGAGATTTTGAGCAGAGGAGGGTGTGGGTCTGAGAATCCCTTTGGAGAAAGGACCTGAAGAGAGACTGGGTAGAAGCAGGGAGCACTGGGGAGGTCATTGCAAGTGCCTGGTGAGAGATGGGCATCAGCGTCTGATGGGGGTGGGGAGGGATAATAAACTGAGGCATTCACTGGGCATCCCAGTGGTGAGAGTGTTGAATGTTTGGGTGTCTGGTGTGTCTGGGATGTGATGAGTCATCAACATATGGATATTATTCAAAACCGTGGGATTAGAAGAGCTGACCAAGGAGTAAGAGCAGATCCGACGAGCAAGGACTGAACTATGGCGCTGTGTAGAAATGAAATGGAACCATCGGAGAGACTCAGGACTGGCCAGCGTCAGGGGGGGCAAAGCACCCTGGGAGGCGGTGCTGTCCTGGAGCGAAGGGGAGGAAGCCCAGCAGGCAGGAGGCAGAGGTCCATGCCCAGTGCTGCCCGTAGGTGAAGCAACACTGTGAAGGTGGGCTTAGAAGGCTGGTGGTGAGTCTGACAAGGACAGATTTTCTTTTGATGGAGTAATGGTGATGGTAATGTGTTGTCATGTTAGCAGACGCACCTGCCCTATCATCCTACCCCGAGAAACTGCCCATAGCCACATCCATTACTGCTTTATACCCCACTAGCTCTGGTCAGCCACTCAAATGGCCAACAGCCTGTGTGTGGTCATGCCATTCCTGATTACCACTGTTCCTCATTCCTACCCACATCTGAGCAAGCACTCCTGTGGTCTCCTGTTTTGAGCGCTGGTTAGTCAATGATGGGTAAGATCCCCTGGGGGACAATCTAAGGCACAGCTGTGTATGGAGACCACATGGAAACGAGGTCAACAATGGTATGGCCAAGAATTATGCCTCCTGTTGCTCAAAAAATAAATGAAAAGGGGTAAATGTGGTGGAATGAGAAGGTCATGAATGTGGTGGAATGAGAAGGTGAGAAGGTCATGCCAAGATGGCCACTGACAACAGAAACTGCCTGGCAACAGGCTGTGATTGGATGGTTTCGGAAACCGCACAACAACAGAGCCTGACAGACATCAGGTTGTGATTGGATGGCTTTGGAAACCACATGACAACAGAGCCTGACTGGCAACAGGCTGTGATTGGATGGCTTTGGAAACTGCCTGGCAACAGGCTGTGATTGGTTGGGGCATAAACCGCTCCTTGACTGGATTGGCTGCCTTGGCTATATAAGCAGCTGTAGGAACTAAAATAAACGAGTCTGTGGGCTGCTCCCTTCTGGCCTGCTTTCACCCAACTCCCGGGGTCTGTGTGGTGACTCCGCGCCTCTTGCCCCCACCATGCTCCTCCTCTCAGAACAGTAATAAAAGTCTGATTGTGGATGAATCCAAGCGAAAAGGAACTCGTTCGGAGAGCTCCGGAGGAATCTTGCAAGAGAAGCAGAGGAGGGGCTGGTATTGTGGTGCGGTGGGGGTTTACTGCTGCTGACGATGCTGCCATCCCACAGCAGAGCGCCAGTTCAAGTCCCACCCACTCTGCTCTCATTCCCGCTCCCTGCTAATGCGCTTGGCTAGGCAGGGGTTGATGGCCCAAGTGCTTGGGTCCTTGCCGCCCATATGGGAGACCAGGATGGAGCTCCTAGTTTCTGGCTTCTGGTGCAGACCTGGTGCAGACCTGGCTGTTGCGGCCATTTGGGGAGTGAACCAACAGATGGAAGATCTCTGAGTTTAGCTTTCAAATAAGTCAATTAATAAATATTAAAAAAAAATAAGAGCAGAGGAAATGAGAGGGAGCTAAAAAAAGAAGTGAGGAGAGCAATTTTTTTTTTAAACTTAAGAATTTCTTTTGGGGTCTGTGTTGTGGCATAGGGGGTTAAGCCACTACCTACAGCACCAGCATCCTATAGGGGTTGCAGTTCACATCCCAGCTGCTCCACTTCGGATCCAGCTCCACGCTAATGAGCCTGGGAAAGCAGTGGAAGAAGGCCCAAGTACCTGGGCCCCTGCATCTGGGAAGAAGCTCCTGGCTCCTGGCTTTAACCTGGCCTATCCCTGGCCATTGCAGCCATTTGGGGAGTGAAGCAGCAGATGGAAGATCTCTCTCTCTCTCTTTTTCTCCCTCTCTCTCTGTAACTCTGCCTTTCAAATTTAAAATCTTCTTTAAAAATTCTTTTTGGCTGGCACCACGGCTCACTAGGCTAATCCTCTGCCTTGAGGCACTGGCACACCAGGTTCTGGTCCCGGTCGGGGTGCTGGATTCTGTCCCAGTTGCCCCTCTTCCAGGCCAGCTCTCTGCTGTGGCCAGGGAGTGCAGTGGAGGATGGCCCAAGTGCTTGGGCCCTGCACCCCATGGGAGACCAGGAGAAGCACCTGGCTCCTGCCATCGGATCAGCGCGGTGCGCCAGCCGCGGCGGCCATTGGAGGGTGAACCAAACGGCAAGGGAGGACCTTTCTCTCTGTCTCTCTCTCTCACTGTCCACTCTGCCTGTCAAAAAAAATTCTTTTTTTTAAAAAAGATCACTATCTTTTCATTTTACTTGAAAGGCACAAAAACAGAGAGGGGAGAGAGAGAGATTGATTTTCCATCACTGGCTCAATCCCAAAATGTCAGCACCAGCCAGTCCCGGGCTGGGTCAGGTTGAAGCCCGGAGCCTGGAACTCAATCCAGATCTCCTGTGTGGGTGGCAGGAAGCCAGTTACCCATCTGCATCCTCCCAGGGTGCATATTGCAGGAAGCCTTCTTCCTACCAAGGAATTAGAAGTGGAACTGAGACTCAATCTCAGGTACTCCAATATGGGGAGGCAGGCATTCTAAGCAGAACTTGGACCACTGTGATTTAATGCCTGTTCCAAGAAATAATTTTTAAATATTTATTTATTTGAAAGGCAGAATTACACACACACACACACACACACACACACACACACAGAGAGAGAGAGAGAGAGAGATCTTCCATCTGCTGGTTCACTCCCCAAATGGCTGCAACAACTGGAGCTGAGCCACTCTAAATCCAGGAGTCGGGCACTTCTTCCAGGTCTTCCACGTGGGTGCAGGGGCCCAAGGACTTGGGCCATCTTCCACTGCTTTCCCAGGCCACAGCAGAGAGCTGAATTGGAAGTGGAGCAGCCAGGACTAGAACTGGTGCCCGTATGGGATGGCGGCACTGCAGGTGGTGGATTTACACAGCACCAGTCCCCAAGAAAAAAATTTTAAGTGAGGAAAATCGCAGTATATTGTGTGCCGATTGGAAAGAGCCATTAGAGACCAAAACTGATGATGTGGGAGGGAGTGAGGAGAGTGGCAGAGTGTGGCCTGGGGTAGGAGAGAGAGAGGGGATCAGATGCAGAAAGCAGAGGGGCCAGCTTCTGTTAGGGGCATGAGAGGCTCACCCAGAGCAGAAAGAGGGAAAGCTCTGCAGCCAGGGGCAGACTTGGGAAGATGGGCGCTGTGGCCTAAGTAAGCGGAGAGTTTTCTCTCTGGGTGGCCTCTGTCCTCTCAGTGATTACGAGGCAGAGGGAGGTTGCGGGAGGAAGTGCTGGAAATTTGAAGATCCAGGAGGGGTGAGAAAATAGCTAAACAGTGGTTCTCAAACTTGGGTGCGAGAGTCACTTAGAGAGCCTGGGAAAGCCCTCCCCCACCCCCAGGTTCTGATTCACTGGGTGTGGGCCTAGAATTTGGTTTCTGACCAGTTTCCTGGACGATGCTGCAGCCGCTGGTCTGGGGTGATGTTGAGAAGTGCCGTGCACAGGGGCGCGGTGTGGCTGCATAGCAGGACCCTGAGTGTTTGCCTTTAGCATGTCTCCCGTTGCATGCGGAATCACCAGCGTGGGTTCAGGGTCCTGTGCAGGGGTGCTGCAGAAAGTTATTTGAAAATCATGCAGAGTTGTTTCCTAATACGCATTCCTCATAGACCCGTTTGTACTATGTGTTTCAAAATTTTCTTGCACCAGAATCAACTTAAATTCTGTTTTCATTTCCCAGGAACTTTTGGGAGAACCCTCGTGTCTTGAAAACTTGCGTTTCCTGTTGACTTTCCCACTGATGTTACTAGGCTCCAAATTCTTCTCTTCAAGGCGTGGAAGTCTCTGGAGTGGGCTCCACTTCCTCTTGGTGCAGTTTTCCTGGCACGGCTGCATGTACCGTGCTTCCCACCGTGAATCTGCGACACCCGCGACTTGCCTTCTCTCTTGGACTTCTTCTTCTTCTTTTTTTTTTTAAAGATTTATTTTATTTATTTGAAAAAGTTATAGAGAGAGGTAGAGACAGAGAGAGAGATCTTCCATCTGTGGTTCAGTCCCCAAATGGCAGCACCGGCTGGAGCTGAGCTGCTCCAAAACCAGGAGCCAGGAGCTTTTTCTGGGTCTCCCACGTGGGTGCAGGGGCCCAAGCACTTGGGCCATCTTCTACTGTTTTCCCAGGCCACAGCAGAGAGCTAGATCAGAAGAGGAGAAGCTGGGACTTGAACTGGCGCCCATATGGGATGCTGGCGCTGCAGACCGGGGGTTTTAACCTGCTGTGCCACAGCACTGGCCCCTCTTGGGATTCTGATGCGGTCATTCCTGAGTCTTCTGGCACCAAATCTGACAGTCACTCTTTATACGGAGTCGGTTCCTTGGCTTTCTGAAAGCCTGATTGTTCTCATCGGGCCCTCCTGCCACTCTGTCCCCACCATGGGGCTTGCAACACGTGGCTTCTCCAGTTTTCTGCCTCACCTCCCCGCCCTGGAAGCCCCTCCTTGGTCCTCTTCATTTCTAGTGCAGCTGTGGCAGGGGGCTGTTCGTGTGCAGGCTGAGGAGTCCGTGGGATAACTCCTGATTGGCCTGGTTTTCTAGCTGTGAGACATGAAATGATACATTGGTTTCATCATTGCTAGGGTTTGGGTAACAGTTTTATTGTCCTCCCAAGGCCCGTGCTGTGGGTGGGTACTCTAGGTCTTCTGTTCATGGTTGACGGGTTAAGGTGGAGACCTGATTTAACCATGGCTTCTGAGAGGCGGGCCTGGCAGGAAGTGGTTGGGTCACTGGGGGTGTGCCCTCAGAAGGTAGCTCTCTTGTGAGGGTTGGTTGTTCAAGCCAGGGGTGCTTCCTGCCTCACCGTGTGGTTGTCCCTTTACACTTGCTCTGTCAGTGCCAGCCTCCATCAGACGCTGGATCAGTGGGCCACCTGACCTTAGCCTGGGAACCTCCCCAACCATCAACCAAAATAAACCCTCCTTCCCGAGTAGCTTCTCTCAGGTGCTTTAGTTAAGGTAATGGAAAGCTGACACATTCATATATATATATATATATATATTTTTTTTTTAAATGGTGATAGCAGTAGTACCTACCTCTTAGGCTTGAGGATTCAACATGTTAATATGCTTAAAAAGCTTACAGCAGGTTTCAGTAGATTAAGATCCTGGCCTGCAGCACCAACATCCCATGTGGGTGGGGTTTGAGTCCCAGCTGTTCCACTTCTGATCCAGCTCCTTGCTAACATGCCTGGGAAAGCAGCGGAACATGATCCATGGCCTGATGGTGACAGCATCTGTATTTTCACACACCAGCTGCCTCCTTAGGCGTTCCATCTGCATCTCAACCCCAACAGATCCAACATTTAACTCACCTTTTTCCTCCCAGTCTGCCTGCTTGTCTTGTATTCCATATACTTGTGAATGGCACCACCATCCACCCAATTCCTGGCCAGAAATTTGGCAGTTTCTAGCTTCTCTGACTGCCCTCATCCTTTTTAAGGTATTTATGTTTTGCCCTTATTCTTCATTTAAAAAAAAAGATTTATGTATTTGAAAGGCAGAGTTTACAGACACACACATATACATCTTCTATCCATTGGTTCACTACCTAAATGGCCACAATGGCTGGAAATCCCATCTGGTCCTCCTGCATGGGTGGCAGGGGCCCAAGTACCCGGGCTGTCTTCTGTTGCGTTCCCAGGAGCTTTAGTGGGGATCTGGATGAGAAGTGCAGCAGCTGGGACTTGAACTAGTGCTTCGATGCCAGCGTTGCAGGTGGGGGTTTAACTCACTGCACCACAACACCAGCCCCAAGAAAAGGGGTTTCTCTTGCCTCCCAGTTCTTCTCCAAGGCCAGGGGACCCCATCTGGTGATGACCTTCTTGCTACTTGGCTCCTGGGGCAGAGCAGGACATCATATGTCACCTAGTGATAGACAGGGAAGGCTTGAAAGACTAGCCAATGTGGCTTTTATAGCAAACCCACACTCAAGATAACCCATTAGCCCACTTATATGTTAACCACATGGATAGATTAATCCATTCGAAGAACAGAGCCCAGTTACCTCTTACAGTTCCCACACTTGGCCCCAGCGTTGTCATTACAGGCTAATCCCTGCCTGCGACACTGGCATCCCACAGTGGGGGCCAGCTGGAGTCTCAGATGTTCCAGTTCCTATCCAGGTCCCTGCTATTGCACTTGGGAAAGCAGCAGAAGATGACTCAAGGGCTTTGGCCCCTGCCACCCATGTGGGAGATCCAGATGGACTTCCTGGCTCCTGGGTTTGGTGTGGCCCAATCCTGGCTGTTGCAGCCATCTGGAGAATGAACAGGCAGATGGAAGATCCTGCCCTCTCTCTCTCTCTCTCTGTAGCTCTGCTTTTCTATTTATTTATTTATTTATTTTGACAGGCAGAGTGGACAGTGAGAGAGAGAGAGAGAAAGGTCTTCCTTTTGCCTTTGGTTCACCCTCCAATGGCTGCCGCGGCCGGCGCGCTGCGGCCAGTGCACGGCGCTGATCCGATGGCAGGAGCCAGGTGCTTCTCCTGGTCTCCCATGGGGTGCAGGGCCCAAGCACTTGGGCCATCCTCCACTGCACTCCCGGGCCACAGCAGAGAGCTGGCCTGGAAGAGGGGCAACTGGGACAGAATCCGGCGCCCTGACCGGGACTGGAACCTGGTGTGCTGGCACCACAAGGAGGAGGATTAGCCTAGTGAGCTGCGGCACCGGCCGTTTTTCTTTCTATCTTTCTTTTTTTAAAGGCAAAATTAGAGAGGGAGGTGGGGACACACACACACACACACACACACACACAGGCAGAGACAGAGGTCTTCTATGTGCTGTTTTACTCCCCACTTGGCTGCAGCAGCAGGGATGATCCAGGCTGAAACCAGGAGCCAGAGCTTCTTCCGGATCTCTCATGTGGGTGCAGGGACCCACTTGGGCCCACTTGGGCCATCTTCTGCTGCTTTCCCAGGTGCATTAACAGGGAGCTGGATCCAGAAGTGGAGCAGCCGGGACACAAAGCTGCACCCTTATGGGATGCCGTGCTGCAGAGGCAGCTTAACCTGCAGTGCCACAGTGCCAGCCCAGCTCTGCTTTTCAAATGAATAGGTGAATCTTAAAAAAAAAAAAAAAAAAGGTCCCACCTCTTAATATCTGGTAACCACATCCCCCACAGCTGTGGGAGTGCGCTTTGTGGGGCTGCGGTTTGTGACGGCTCCCTTGGGGTCAGATTCTTCATCCAGACATCCGGTGCCTTCATTGTTCCAGGATGTCCAGTTGCCCTTGTCTTCACTGCCCCCACTGTGGCCTTCAAGCCAGCTTTGGGGAAACTGGCTACAGATTAGATCTGTGACTTTTTTATTTAATAGATTTATTCATGTATTTGAAAGAGTTCCAGAGAAAGAGAGGAGAGAGAAAGACAGAGATATCGAGAGATCTTCCAGCTGCTGGTTCACTCCACAAATGGCCACAATGGCTGTGGCTGGGCCAGGCCAAAGCCAGGAGCCAGGAGCTTCTTCTGGGTCTCCCACATGACTCGAGTGACAGTCAGTGTGGCTGATTTGTCACAGCAGTCCTAGCAAACTAATCCTGAGGTGAGGGGCAGCTGCTGTACTCACTGAACAGAGCAGAAATCACTGTCGCCCTGGTCCCAGAGCTGCTGTGTGCAGCAGCAGGACAGGATGGAGGTGGAGGGTGGGCAAGTCCCGCCCTAAGAAGGCGGAGCTATCCAGCTCAGTCGGAGAGGCTGTCCTCCCGGGAGGCAGTACAGGAGAGAGCCTCACAGGCAGCCTCCCAGCCTAGCCCACCTGCTGAGCCTTTGGAGCTGTCCAGCGCCTTGAGCGAAGTGCCCCATACAGCTAGTCCAAGACCCTCCCGCCCCATGCTCTCCAGCCTGTGTCAGTGTGTGGACAGTGCAAAGTCCAGCCCCTTCGGTCCAGCCTCTCCTTTGCCTTCAAAAGGCAGGAAGCCTAAAGCACAGTTCCCATTCCCCCATACTCCGCATTCCTCTCCGGTCAAGGGTGCACGCAGACTTGTTTTACACAGAGGACACGAAAGGGCCCTGGTACTGATTTTCTCAAAGCCCAGAATCCGCCAGCCACGGGAGGGACTGAAGTCTCCCCTCGAGTAATGGACAAGAACGTGATGGTTCTCCTTCTTCTCCTTACCAGTTTCAAAAGTCACAGATCTGGGGCCGGTGCTGCGGCACAGCAGGTTAAGCCGCTGTCTAGTGCCAGCATCCCATGTGGACGCCGGTTCCAGTCCTGGCTACTCCTCTTCTGGTCCAGCTCCCTGCTAATGGCCTGGAAAAGCAGCGGAAGATGGCCCAGGTGCTCTGTGACGGCGGCGACAATGATTGCTGCTCTGTGCGGTGAGTACATCAGCTGCCCCTCACCTCGGGGTGGGCAAGGGGGTTAGTTTGCTAGGACTGCTGTGACAAATCAATCACACTGACTGTCACTCGAGTCACACGGGTGACTCCAAATGACAGAGATTTAGTGTCCACAGTTCCCGAGGCCCAAAGTCAAGGTGTGGGCTGGGCCACGCTCGCCCCGAGGTCTGCAGGGCAAGGGAGGGTCCCTCCTGCCTCTCCAGCTTGTCACAGCCACAGGCCTTCCTCTCCACCATGTCCCCGAGCCCCAGGCCTCTTTGTTCACGAGGACACTAGCCCAGGGTGACCTCATCTCTATTTATTTATTTGTTTATTTGAAACAGTTGCAGAAAGAGAGAGAGAGAGAGAGAGAGAGAGAGAGAGAGAGAGAGAGAGAGAGAATCTTCCATCCTCTGGTTCACTCCCCAAATGGCCATGGCCAGGCTGAAGCCAGGAGCCAGGAGCTTCCTCCGAGTCTCCCATGTGGGTCAGGGGCCCAAGGACCTGGGCCATCCTCCGCTGCTTTCCCAGGCACATTAGCAGGGAGCTGGCTGGGAAGTGGAGCAGCCGGGATTCCAACGGGCTCCCACATGGGCCACCAGTGCTGCAGGCCGGCCACAGTGCCCTCATGGGGATTGCATTGGCAGAGACCCTGTTTCCCCGTCAGCCGCACTGACAGGCGGTGGGGATCAGGGCTTGAATGCATCTCAGGGGACACGCTGTCCTCCCTCCTCCCTCCCTTCTGTAAGCCCTGCTCCTGGTCTGACTGTGCTGCTGCCCCTTCCTCGGGCCGCTGGCTCCAGGCGCTTGCTCGCGCCCCTTCACAGCCAGCTCTGGCCCTTGTCTTCCTCTGTATTCTCTGCCTCATTCTCGGTGAGCCAGCAGCCATGTGGACTCCCCTTGGCAGCCCTCGGGCCGTCAGCCACTTCCTCCCTGTGTGCCATTGCCCACCTACTCACGTCTCCTTGTTCTTGCCCGAGCTTGCTGTTGCTATTTTCTCTCCTTTGCCAACTTGCCCGGTTCCTCTGCCCCTCCTTCCCGCCAATGCTCTTGCCTGGAAACACCTGACCCTGACCCTCCCCCTCCCCCTGCCTACGCCACCTCATCCACCCACTCAGGTGAGTGATGGGGAGGTGGGTGCATTGAGCCCCCTTTCTGCTCATGACCACAGACCCCAGAGGGACACACTGCGCCACCTGGTGTTGCTGTAATTTCCCTACTACGATTAGTCCCCACTGTATGAATTTTCTTTTCTCTCTCTCTCTTTCTTTCTTTCTTTCTTTCTTGACAGGCAGAATTAGACAGAGAGAGAGAGAGATAGAGAGAGAAAGGTCTTCCTTCCGTTGGTTCACCCCCCCCCCCCCCAGATGGCTGCTATGGCCAGCGCGCTGTGCCGATCCGAAGCCAGGAGCCAGGTGCTTCCTCCTGGTCGCCCACATGAGTGCAGGGCTCAGGGACCTGGGCCATCCTCCACTGCCTTCCCGGGCCACAGCAGAGAGCTGGACTGGAAGAGGAGCAACCAGGACAGAATCCGGCGCCCCAACCAGGACTAGAACCCGAGGTGCTGGCGCTACAGGCAGAGGATTAGCCTAGTGAGCCGTGGCGCTGGCCCATGTATGAATTTTCGATTGCTGCACAGCAAATGTCCAGGAAATCAGTGGCTTAAAACATCACTCAACAGGGTAAGCCACTGCCTGTGATGCCAGTCTCCAGTACCAGTGCTGGTTCGAGTCCTGGCTGCTCCACTTCAGGTCCAGCTCCCTGCTAATGCATCTGGGAAAGCAGGGGAAGATGGCCCAAGTGCTTGGGCCCCTGCACCCACGTGGGAGACCCTGGTGGAGCTCCAGGCGCCTGGCTTCGGCCTGGCCCAACCCTAGCTGCTGCAGCCATTTGGGGAATGAACAAACATGGATGAAAGATCTCTCTCTGTCTCTCTGTGATGCTGCCTTTTAAATAAAAAGATTTAAAAAATTTTTTTTAAACAACACCCATTTATTATCTCACAGCATGTAGTCACAAGTCCTGGTGGGCCCAGCTGGTTCTGTGGTCAGGGTCTCACCCGGCCGTCCAGGTGTCGGCAGGGCTGGGCGCCTGTCTGGAGGCTCAGGACAGTGATCCTCTTCCAAGCTTGCTCAGGGTGTAGGTAGAATGTGGTGCTCATGGCTGTGGGGGTGAGGCCCTGCCTCCTTTCTGGCTGCCCGCAGGGGCCTGCCCCCTCCTGGGGGCTCTGTGTGCCTTTTCTGTAGCCATTCACCTGTGCTTCACACCCTCTGTGCTCACGCTTCTGCTGCTCCCCGGGGAGAGCTCTCTGCCTTTAAAACCTTGTGTGATGAGATCTGGCCTGCCCGGGCAGTCTCAGAGCCCAGCCTGCTCCCAAGTTCCAGGGATGAGCGGGGGTGGGGTGTGCCTCTCGGGAATCCGGCTGTCACTCTCGCTCCCTTATCTGTCTCTGGGGTTTCCCTTTTGCAGACCTGCCCTTGCACTTGTGCTTCCTTTAGAAAACAGAGGCCACCGCTGTGCGAAGCCTGGAGCCTCCGGGGTCACAGGGGTCACAACCTCCGCTCACACCCACCTTGGCTCCGTAGCTCTCATCCTCCCCACTCGCCTTCCTGCAACTGGTTTTTTTTTTTTTTTAAATAGAACTAAGAGTCAATTTTTTAAAAAAGATTTATTTATTTGAAAGAGTTACAGAGAGGCAGAGGCAGAGAAAGAGAGGTCTGCCATCTGCTGGTTCACCCCCCAATTGGCCGCAATGGCTGGAGTTGCACCAATCCAAAGCCAGGAGCCAGGAGCCTCCTCCAAGTCTTCCATGAGGGTGCAGGGCCCAAGGACTTGGACCATCCTCCACTGCTTTCCCAGGCCATAGCAGAGAGCTGGATTGGAAGTGGAGCAGCTGGGACTCGAACTGGTACCCATATTGGATGCCAGCACTGCAGGCAGTGTGACTTTACCTGCTACACCACAGCACTGGCCCTCCTGTAACTCTTATGCTTCATCTGCTTCTCCCTCTTCTTCATTTGTCTTTCCCTGTCTCCAGGATTCATTGCCATCCACATCTTTTTTTTTTTTTTTTAAGTTTATATATATATAGAGATCTCCCATCTACTGGTTCATTCCCCAAATGGCTGTGATGTCCTGGAGTGGGCTGGGCCTGGCAGAAGCCAGGAGCTAGGAGCTTCATCCGGGTCTCCCACATAGGTGGCAGGGGTACAAATACTCAGGCTGTTTTCCGCTGCTTTCCCAGGCAGGCACATTATCAGGGAGCTGGATCAGAAGTGGAGCAGCCAGGACTTGAACAGGTGGCAGCTATGACACAATGCCAGCCAGGTATTGGCATCTTAAAAAAGAGCCCAAAACCTCCCATGCCAGCTGCAATCACACTTGCTGAAGTCTCCACTTTCCCATTCGCTCACTCTGATCTGGCGTTCCTTACGCCTGCTCCGCTGAGCTGCTTGTGTCGGAGTCGCAGTTCCCGTTACCCACGGCTGTACAACGAGCCCCTCCAAGGAACCACGTGTCTCATGCGTCTGTGCTTGGCTGGGCCCCGCTGCAAAGCTCTCACTTGAGGGTCACTCTCCGTGCTGGGACCTTGGGCATCCAACATGGCTCCCTCCCACGACTGGCAGTTGGTGGAGGCTGTTGGCTGACACTTAACTGGTGCTGTTGCTAGGGTGCCTGTGCCCAGCCCTCTGTGTCATTTGGGCTTCCAAGAATAGCAGCCGGTTCCAACAGGAAGTGTCCAATGAGTGAGCGTTCCAGGGGGGCCAGCTAGGAGCCCCCAAAGCTTCATAGGACCTAGCCTTGGAAGACGCACAGGGTGAGTTCTTCGTGGTACTGTTGTGCATAAGCGTGATGCAGGGCTGTGCCACATTGACCGGGAAGGAGTTGCGGGAGCCATCCCTGGGGACTGGCTGCCACGGTCACCAGCGACTTGGCCCTTCCCCCCGTGACCTGGCAGTTGAACTGCCTGTTCACTGAGAGCTCTCCCTTCTCTGGCTCCCTGGCCCTGGACTTTTCACTGTCATTACTCACTGCTCTTTGGTCTCCCTTTCTTTTACTCCAAAACCCAACCATAGTACTACATCACATCCCAGGTCTGGGCCTAGAATGATAGCATTATTTCTCTGATGTTCTCCCTGTAAAATCTTACTTGTTTCATGGTCAGTGTCTACCATCTACCAAACATTTTATTCCTGACCTTGACCTGTGCTCAGGGCTTAGGATACACAGTTGTCTTCTTTTAAAAAATTTTAATTAGGCCGGCGCCGCGGCTCACTAGGCTGATCGTCCGCGCTGGGGAGGTGAGGAGGCTGGCACGTGTTAGTGCAGGTGCCATACCCCCTCCTGGAGAGCCCTCTGCCTGCTGCCACTAGGTGTCCCTGGTCCTAGGTGACCCTGCCATGACCCCCTGCGTGGACACCACCACTGCGATCCAGAAATGGGGCACAGGGAGGGCCTTCTGAGGAAGGAGTTGGTGCCCTAAGTTAGGGGCACAGATGGCTGAAGGGGGACTTGGGAGAGCAGTGAGGAGGCCCAGAAGGTGGGTGGGGTGCAGTCTGGGGCACATGTGTGCAGAGGAGCCCATGCTGGCCCCGGGCTCCTATAAATACCCAAGTCACCACAGATGTCCAGCTTCCCCAAGACTGGAGTGGGGCTGATGGCCATCAGGGTGTGCCGCTGAAAGCATGCGACAGCCCTGGCCCTGCATGGTCCTTCCTGGTCAGCAGGCTTATGCGGGAGGCCTGAGAGCCTGCTCCCCTCCCTCCTTTCCTGCCTTTCTGCAGCCATGGCCATGGCCCTCAGCTGCCCCTCCCTACCCGGGGCCTCAGTCCTGCACTTGGCTCTAGAGGCCAAGGCCACCACCCCAGCACCTGGGCGTGGTTTCTGCAGGTGCCCGGAGCGCACACCGGCCTCTCAGCGGGAGCCCTACAGCGAGCTTCCACCAGTAACTTCCAGAAGGATCTCGGAGCTTCAACCTTTGAAAAAATTTACTTATTTTCATTTTATTTGAAAGGTAGAGAGAGAGAGGGAGAGAGAGGTTTCCTATATGCTGGTTCACTCACCAAACGCTTGTGGGCCAGGCCAAAGCTAGGAGCGTAGAACTCACATCTGAGTCTCCCACATGGGGGCAGGGACCTGTGTACCTGAGCCATCATCTGCTGCCTTTAAGAATATCCCCTGAGTGGGAACCGGGATCACAGGCGGAGTGGCTGGGACTGGAACCAGGCACTCTGTCTGATACGGGATGTAGGCATCCCAAGTGCCTGCCTCTTTAAGACACTACTTGGAACAGCCACATCCCATACCCACGCACCTGGGTTCAAGTCCCGGCTGTGTTCTCGATTCCAGCTCCTGCCAGTGGGCACCCTGGGATGCAGCACCTGATGGCTCAGGTAGTTGGGTCCCTGCGTGAGTTCCTGGCTTCTGACTCCTGGCTTTGGCCTAGCCCAGCCCCAGCTATTGCAGGGATATGGGCGAATAAGGCAGTGGATGGGAGGTCTTTGTTGCTGCCTTTCAGATAAACAGTTAAAAAAATCCCTTTCTGTCCTCACCCTCCCCGGACAACCACTAATCTTATTCCTACCTCTACAGATTTGCCTTTCTTGGACATTTACGTAAATGGATTCATGCACTGTGTGTTTTTCTGTGTGTCTGACTTCTCTCATGGACAATATTATTGAAGTTCATCCATGCTGTAACATGTATCAGTGGCAAATTCTTTTTATTATTATTAAATAGTATTCCCTTAAAAAATAAAAATGCCTGCCCCTGAGCAGCTGCCCGAGGGTGGGGCCCTCGTTCCTGGCACTTGAGCCCCGTTCCATCACGGAGTCTCTTCTCGCCAAGATCCCTTTCCTTGGCACGGCGCTTGCAGCTCTGATTACAGGGCACACAAGGCGAGGCGGGGTCTCAATGCCCCCCCCCCGCCGCCCCAGCTGCTCCCTGCAGCTCCCTTACTCCTGGGCTTCCCTGGCCTTCTTTGGGCATCGTCACCAGAGGGGGCCACTGCAAAGCAGAGGCTGCACTGGGTGGTGGCCGGAAGAATGGGAGCCCCTGGCAGGAACTTAGATCTTGGCCTTGAAGGAAACTGCGCAGGTGCCGCCTCCTGCAAGTCCTTGGTGAAAGCACGTGGGGGGGGTTACCTACCTTGGGAGGGACCTGGGGGGGGGGCTAATGCTCCTTTCACACAGTGGTTTTGTGGGAGGGAGCCAGGGATGGGGCTCAGCGCCCCCTCTCTCCTCCCCTGGAGACATTACTCACGCCAGTGCCTTCCTTGGAAAGCTGTTGCTCTTGCATTTAAGAATCCGTGGCTGCCCCCTGCCGGCACCCTCTGCTCAGCACGGGAGCACAGCGTGGAACAGTCCGGGCTGAGAAAAACCGGCCCCACACCTCCGCACCTGTCCACGCACAGCTGCGTGCGCGTTCCAGAGCCCCCGGAGCCAAGGCCGTGCAGTGCAGCCCCCACGCGGGCAGGTGAGTGTGTTGTCCTAGCCAGGTGAGTCAGCAGAAGGGAGCGCTCACTGATTGGGGCAGATATGTCAGGTTTGAGTCATCCTGCACAGAAGCACAGTGTGCAGCCCTGTGTGTGTCCCCAGGAGCCTGCGCTGCTGTCATGGGCGGGGACGGGGATGGGGGGATACGACGAGCTCCCTGGAGAGCCCTGGCTAAGGTGGGAGGTGAGCCTGGGGTGAGCACAGAGGAGCCAAGCAGAGAAGAGCCTGAGGACAGACTTGATTTTATTGTGCAGTTTTCTTCTTCCTCAGTGAGATGTCACAAGCTGTGATGGCACTACACACGGGACAGGACAGGCAGGACCACGGGGCAGGGGTGGGGGGCTGGGGCAGCCACCATCTCCCTGGGAGGGTCTCACTCCATGGCCCACCTCAGGCCCCCCACAGGTCTCTGCAAAGGGCAGGGGGCTGTCTTGAGAGGCTCAGGTCCCGGGCAGCAAGGGCTGGCACTGATGGGCAAGGAAGGCAGACCCCTCCCCCACATTTCCCGGAGACTTGGGTCACACTCCCTGAGGCTCTGGGATGTCACCTGCCTGACTTGGCAGCTCCGGGTCAGGGTTCCGGAGGTTCTTGGGAGCTTGGGGCAGCCAGGGAGGAGGCTTGCCGTCCTCTGCCACCCTGACAGGGCTGGCCCACGCAGTGAGGGACGCAGGCTCCCGCTTCTAGCCGCCTTGGGCAGGGGTGACGATGGACCCTCGGACCCCGTCCTCTGGCCAAGTCTGCATCTTGGCAAGTGGAGTCCCTGGCCCCAGGTCCCTGGGGGACTTGTGGAGTGGCAAGGGCCAGTCATTTTTTTTCCAGCTGAGATCATTCCTGGAGATGCGTGCCGGGCCACACATGCGTGGCGGTGCCCTTGCATCTGGGTCTTGAAGTGCTCTCCTGGCTGCTGAGGTGGTGCCTTGGCCAGAGCAGGGCTGTGCTGGGCCAGGCTCGCCCCTTCCCCTCCTCATCCAGGTCTCTCCCAGACTTCTCTGCTCCTGGTGGGCCCCCTCTATCCACTGCCCCTCCCCCACCCTCGCTTTTCATCAGTTCCCCGTCCTGGCTTCCCTTGTCATAAACGCCCGCAGGACACAAGGACAAGCCCTAAGCAAATCAGACAGAAGCAGCTTTGGGAAAAAGAGGACGACGAGACCTCTGGCAGCGTGCGGACAGGGTGAAGAGGCGGGGTGCGGGCATGGAAGATGGCATGCAGCACTGGGGTTCCTTATAAGGGGCGGGGTCCCCGCTTCTCCCCCAGCTGTGCGAGGGGTTGGGGTTGGGGGTCAGCAGCCTCAGAGAAGCAGGATCTCTGCACTGGGCCTCCAGGCTTCCTGGATCCTCCACGGGCCCAACCAGTCACAGGGAAATGAAATCCGTGGCCTGGAGCAGGGACAGTGAGAGCAGCAGCAGCAGCAGCCACGAGGTGTTCTGAGCCAGCAGGTTGATGCCCTCGCACTTGACCAGCTTGTCTGTGGAGAGAGAACGTGGTGAGGGAAGGGACCAGGACTCCCTCTGGGAGGCAGGCACTGGCATGTCTGAGCTGCAGCCAGGACCAACCTGGCCATGGTGGGAGCCCCTGAACACGTGGCGGCTTAGGGGAACCCTGCTGAACCGCAGCACAAGACTGCAGGTGAGAGAAGGCCTGTGTCGTCTCCATTTCCCAGGCAGGGAAGACTGGGGAGGCAGCCCCTCCCTCCAGTCACAGAGGTCAAGGACTCCCCAAGGGACCCGGCAGCGGCTGGGAGCTGGCGAGGCCCAGCCAAGGGCGCCGCCTGCCTGCTTGGCCTTGTCGGGGGCTCGCCTCACCTCTGAGCACAGAGACGTTCTGGTGGGAGCTCTGGGTTGGCTGGCCGGAGACGCGCAGTTCGCAGGTGTAGGTGCCCTCGTCCTTGGTGGTGAAGTTGGCCAGGTAGAGGACCTTGATGTTGTACCTGCTGGTGAAGTTGGTGCGGGCGCGGTACGTGTACTCGGGCACGCCCCACGTGCCATGCAGCACGTGCTTCTTCTTCTCGCGGGTCAGGCTGAACTCGTGCTGGATGGGCACGCTCGTGGTGTTCTCATGCCGGCAGTCCAGGCGCAGGCTCTGGTCCACCAGGCAGGCCGTCAGGCTGGTCACCTTCTGCCCTCGGGACACCTGCAAGACTGCCACCAGCGGCGTCCCCGCCCCATTGGGGGAGAGCCTTGGGGGCAGGGGCCCGCCCTCCCACGCGATGGACAGAGGTGGGCCTGGCTGCAGAGGCATCCTGTGTGACCCCGGGAGTCCCCAGGGGCCAGTCCAACTCCCCCTGTGGACTCCAGCCTTCCTCCCCGGTCTGCTGAAGCCTTGGGACCCATCAGCAGCGAGTGGCAACGGCAGGAGAGCTTGGGCTCCTGGCTCCCTTTTGCAGGTTCCAATTCACTAGGATGGGCAGGGCTCAGCCAGCGGCCTTTCCTGAACCTCCTGGGGCGGGCAGGTGGTCGGGTCAGCTGGGTTGATCAGTCCACCTGGGATGTGCTAAGCCCCCCTCCCTCCGTCCCCCGCTTTCTGAGGCTGAGAGGGGGAGGCCAGCCCGGCCCCTTGCCCGGTACCTGTCAGCAGCAGCGCGATGCCAATGGCGGGGTTCATGGTGCCAAGAGCTCCGCCCTGGATCTGCGTGTGGGAAGAATGAGCAGGGAGAAGGCTCAGGGGGGCTCATTGGGAGCATGCTCTAACGGCCGCACTGGACGCCTAAGCGCTTCTGTCCATCCGCCCTCTCCTCCCCAGTTGTTTCTGGCCCTGGCCCTGGCACGGGGAAGCGGGGAAGCACACTCTGCAGTGAAGTGTACCCCTGTGTCCCTGTCTGAGCAGGGAGCGCTCCCTCCCAGCTGGCTGACTGTACCTGGCTTTCTCTCTCACATTCTCCCCGCCTGCGGGGTTGTGAGACCAGTGAGCACAGAGGCTGGATAGTTTTTAAAGATTTTAATTCTGGTAGACTGCATGCAACATCTGCCCACTTAGCCATTCATGAGCGTACAGTTCAGCGGCCCACAGTGGTGAGCAACGGGGTCTTTCAGAACCAAAGCTCTGCCCATGGCCACGGAACTTCCCCTTCAGGGACTTCCTACTTCTCCTGCAGAAGAAAACCTCCAAATGCCCAGAGCAGCTCCTGAAATATAACAGATGCTCAGGAGATGTTTACTGAAGGAATGAATGAGGCGCTGTGGAGCCTAGAAGTCCACGTTGTCCTGGGGGCTAAGAAAAATGGCGCAGGGGGAAGGGCTACTCAGCAGATGCATCCGCCAATATGTCACTGGCTGGAGCTGATGTCAGGGATGGGTGCGGCCCTCCCAGGTAGGCCTGCACTTGGCGTTCAGTGAGGGGGCTGTCCAGCGTGCACGAGGACAAGGGACAGAGCCCTCTGATTGCAAAGGAGCTAAAGACGCCTCGCCTCCCCATGCCCAGCTCTCTGGGATTGCCAGGCTGCAGTTTCCAGTCCCCTTCCCCACCCTGCCCCGCCGCGCCTCTTTTTTTTTTTTTCTTTTTTTGCAACCCAGACTGAATTGCCATCACGGAGCTGAGAGCCTAGCCTGTGCGCCCAGGAGAGGCCATAGCAGCAGCATGCGCCTGCGAGTGCGCGCGGGGCCGGTCCAGGAGGTACTGGTCCCGGGCACAGGGCGCGGCACTCGCGAAGTCCAGGGTCCCTGGCGCTCAACGCTTGGGCGGGGTCCTCCAAACTATGCGGAAGCGCTGCTGCGAACCAAGGGAAATCAGCAACCGGTTTGATGCGAGGACCCTGGGCTAGTCTTGAGGGGTGCAGGCCTGGCATCTCGGAGGGGTAGGGGGAGCAGCGGCCAGATTTGGAAAGGAAAGAAAGGAGGCCAGGGCTGGAGGGGGATGAAGAGCGCGCAGGGGGAGGGTGGGGCGCGGTTGGGAGGCGCATTCTGCACCCGTTCCCTCCGCTCTGGGTTCCCGCGGTTCAGCGCCAGCGGAGCTCTGCGCTCCCCTCGTCCCCGGCCCTGCGCGGGAGCCCCGTGATTTCCTATCCAATTTTCCATCCGAGGTCCCCTCCCCCCCCAAACCTTTTTGAGTTTGCCCCTCCCCCGTCTGCTCGCCTTCCACCCAGTCCCCGCCCGCGGCACTGCGGTTTCCTTTCCTCGAGTGCCCCGCACCCAGCCACCGCCAGGTCGCGGGGTAGAGGCTTCCCGCAGCTGGCCACCCTCCGTCCTCCCGCCCGCATGGCGCTCCCCTCCCCCCTTGCCATCGGGTGTGGGGCCGTCTGTGTGGGGGAGAACCAAAGGCTGCCCTTGGAGCCCTCCTCGCGCTCCACCGGACAACCGCCCCCCAGACCCCGCCGGAGGATGGAAGTCGGGGTGCGGCGCAGCCGGGTCCCCGCAGAACCTCGCGCTCTCGCCCTTGCCTGGGAAACAGGTCCCTCCCCCGGCCCTGCAGCGTTCCTCCTTGGGGTGCCCTCGGGAGCCTCCTGAGGCCTCAGATCGCGGGGGCTTGCAGGGGCGCCTGGCAGCTCTCCCTGAGCCCAGGGTCCCGTCCTGGCTGGCTCCCGCTCCTACCTGGGCTCCGGTCCTGCGCTGCTGCAGCCGCCTCGGATGTGCCGCCTCCAGCTGCTGCACCGTGCGCGGCGCCCGCAGTTTTCACCGCGGGTGGGGGAGAAGTGGGTGGAGAGGATTGGGGGGCAGCCAATCAGAGGCTGTCCGGGGAAGTCTGGGGTGGGGTGGCTGGGGAAGGGTGGAGGAGGCGGTCCCCTATTGGTGTGGGCGAGTGGTGGGTGGGCGGCCGCTCCAGGGGACCTCAGCCTGGACGGGACCCCGGGATAGGGGTGCGGCCGCCTCCCCGAGGCCCCAGCGAGTGCCCCTCCTTAGGCTGTTCCCCTTTCTTCTGACCGAGTCGTCCCGAGTCTGTGGGAAGCCCCAAGGGTCAGGAGGGCAGGATGGAGGCTCCTCCTGCTGCCGGTTTCGGCGCTGGAATGTTCCAGTCTTTCTCCAAAGGCAGCGGTGGGGTGTTTTCCGTATTGGTGCAGCCCTCTGCAAGCAGGACAGGCGCTGCGCTCCCCTCCTCCTTTCCCGTAGGCCTCGCTGCCCTGGGATGTGGGTGCTCTCTGCTCGGGGCACCCCCACGCCTTAGCTCCCAGGCTGGCGCCTCCCGCCCAGGTGCTTGTGGCTCTCGTGAGCACCGTTTGGCCTAAAGGCAAGGTCAGGACTGTCGCCGTCCACTAAGACTAAGCCCGGCGGCACCTCGGAGGCCTCGGAGCCCACAACCCGCTGGGCCGTGCCCCGCTGGCAAAGGCTGCCCTGGGGCTGGTGCGTGGGGGCTGCAGACCCGACTGCAGGAGCCGCGCCCCTGTGCTGCCTGCGGGACCACGGGATCGCTGAGACCACGCACCCGAGAGGGATAGGCTGAGTGCCGGCTTCTGATCCTGCGCGCGCACACACAGACACACAGACACACACAGACATACACAGAGACACAGACACATACACACAGACACACACAGCGACACACACAGACACATACACACAGACACACATATACACAGAGACACATATACACACAGAAACACACACAAACACACATATACACACAACCACACACACATATACACATACACACACATGGACACACAGAGACATACACTGACACACAGATACACCA